>NW_023614938.1:0-30027 GCF_013339695.2 Rhipicephalus sanguineus
TTACACAAGCAATAACGTACTGAACAGAGGATATTGCTTACCTGCAGATCACATTTACTACTGTCTTCGGCCAACGTAACAACGGATGCAACACGCTCGACAATTGCCACTGTCAGGCAAGCGAAGAATCAGCAATGCAGCTCGTTGCATCGGCCGCGCAGAGCACTGAGCCAACTGAACGTCCCTGTTGCAATGCCTCGTGGCTGATTTGCTGCGGATCGCGCAGGTTTACGCGTGTCCTTGATTACTGTATCACTAGTTACACGCCACTCACGTACAAATCACGATTACACCACGCACGTCATCAAAGCGCGGAGCGTAAAGTCTGTTGAATCGATGAAACAGAGCAGCACAAACGCGACTTCAACAAACCCACCAACCGCCTCGTATTCGAATGCTCTACCCGGCACACACCTCAAGTGTGCAACGCCAAGGAGAGACGACGCTGTCCCTGGTTCGGTGATGTAGAAGCGGCACCTGGAGGACGCCACATTCGTGACTCACCGCGAGCTCATACATCTCTCTATACGCACTGGAGCGGCTGTCGCATGCTATTTTGTGAACTTAGCGACTTCTTTTTCTCGTGTGTTGGCAAACTGATAAGGGTTAAGCGTATTTGCTGCTATGTTGTGACCTCACGTTTGCTCAATTTTACGGCCCCTTAATTTTAACGCTGAAAATAAACTAGACAAGACGACAAAGAAATTCGGATTATTTGTATTGCGAGTCCTGGAAAATTTCTTTCTCGTACCATGGAATGGTTCTTCGATCTAATCGTTAGTTTAATTTTGTCGGTTGTCGCGTGCTCACAATACCTTATCGTGTCGCCATTTACCATGATGTATCCGCTTCTCCGCTATTACCGAAGCTTCATGGGGGCATATCAATTTTAAAAGCAAAATAGATGTAAGAGCTACTTAAGAAGTTATTTAGCAAATACATTTAGCCAACATAAGAAGGTATTTCGTTCTTATGCTTCTGCCCATGTCTGTGCTGATTTTATGCCACTTCTTGAATTACGTGTTTTGGAAGCGGGCTCCATTTATTGAACTCAAGTTTTAATTCATGTAAAATTGCTGCTTCTATGATTAGCTTTTCTGCTGTCAAGACCCGTTCTGTGTATACATTATCCGCTGTTCACTTGCTGAAGCCAGCCTTGAAAAAGACAGACCCCGTTGTGACACAATGATCAATAAACTTCCACTCCATAGTGTAGGTCCCCTGACGGATGAATCACTGCGCTTTTTATAAGTTACAATATAAAGGTTACAATGCATATCGCGGTGCTTTCAGCTTTGAAATGACATGCTACTCTCAATGTATACCTATAATTGAGAGGGAAATGAAGAAAACAGAAAGATAAAATTGTTGTAACAGCCACGTAACTTATAAATTATAAGTTACGTGCCGTTTTATGCTGTCGTAAACCTTACCGTGGTTAGAGTGTAGGCACACATTGACATTCATTACGCTCACGCACGCACGATACACTCGCGTCTAAAGAATGCTTTGCCGCATCTGCCGCTCAGACGGGTGCAGACGATTCGCATGCGTATCACGCGTCGCCTTCAACTCCACCAACATTCATACACAAGCGAGGAGCGGTCAAGTTAGTATTGTATTCTGTCTCGTACCCTTGTTTGCCGCCAAGGAACACGCTACTTCAAATCGCTGCAGGATATTTGTACGCCTGTTTTTCGTAGAACTTTGTTATTTGAAATTTCGATCCTTACACCGGTGTGGCCTGAACATCTTTACAGCGGTTTTCAACACCCTGCAAACTCTTTATATCTATCTATGAATAACAACTGCATAAAATTATCCTCTGCTTATATATCAGCTGGACGAAGTCAAAGTTTCATATGTAAGAGAAGAGCGCTTTTTATAAAGACTTCGATGCAGTATTCGATGGCGGCGGAATAAAATTCCTTTCTAGGGCATTAGAGAAAGCTGGTGTGGAAGACTGTATACAGCTGGAGAATCCCAAATTTGCAAAACTTTATGTCATAGGCGCATTTTGGTGGTTGCGAGATGCGCGTTCCATGAGGTCGTTCTAGACGCTGACAAGCACTGGAAAGAAACGTAGCTATGGTGGTTCGCGTTACTTCATGCTCGGTGATGTTTTAGGGTGAGAAGCGCGAATAAAGTTAAGACAAAAGTTGAAGCTTTCAGGCCGAGCCACGGACGCTCTGAATGGAGCACTGTCGTTCCAACCAGCGCGGCCGCGGACCGACGCGTGTCATGCATGCGGAGAATTGAGAGAAAATTTCAACATGGCGCGAAGGCGGAAAAACAAAATCTAAAATAAAACAGAAAGCGCGGGCTATCTCCCGTGACAGGGGCCGCCCAATCGGAGGGGTAGGCAGAAGCGGCGTTGAACAACTTAAATACGGGCGGTACTTCTCCGAAGGTAGACGGGCTTCAAGGTAGTAGGTAAACGTGCTCGCCCGTGCACCAAGTTGCTTAAAGGGGCCCTGCGACACAAGTGGAGCATGTCTTTTTCATCGGTTCTTCTGGTACTCTGGAATGCACCGATATTGTTACGCAAGTGGCAACGCCGAAATCGAAGCGGTTATAATTTTAATTCACGGGATAAACTACCTTGATTTCGGACTATGGCGACACGCATCGGCTATTTCTGTTACACGAAGTGACGTGATGCCATGTGACAGTGACGACAAAGACCTTTCGTTCTTTATTGACTTCACGTGACACGTGACGTGCAATATTCATATGGTGGTAGCTAGGCCATATTACGGAGCCCTAAGAAGAACAAAACTCCTTTCTATGCTTTCTCATAAACAAATGATTCCTGTTCCTAAACGATATCATTTCGAAACAACGAACACGACGCTAGGTGCGCTGTGGAATGGTACTCAAACGATACTCTTCCACGTTTTGCCTTTTGCGGCATCGAGCGACACCGGCACCTGCGAAACACGCAACGCTCAGTTCGGCGCGATGCTGTCAACGCAAAAAATCACAGCATATCCACGGAGTGAATGATGATGAGTGGGCGAAGCTGCGGAGGTTCATCGGTAAACTGTGAATCTTCCGTGAATTCTGCCCAGTACATCATCACCGACGTGAGATCGGGCGCGTTTCTACTAAAGGTTCGATGAGTTATGACGACTTGCAGCTCACTTTAATTTTACATGTACGCTGTGAATTTTCATTGTTTAGAAAACCATTGCTTTAGAAAGCATCTGGCGTCTTTCGTTAAGCAGCTGGGGTCTTTTCGTTTTGCTTTAGAAACATCTGGCGTTCTTTCGTTTTGCTTTTACAAAACATATGGCGTCTTTTGTTGGTTTATTTCATCAATCAACGGCCTTTTGAACAAAATTTTTATTGTTTATTCACGCACAGGAGAAATCTCACCAGGCACTACCTTGGAGGTAAAAGAATGGCTGCTAATGGGAATGAGAGACAGAAGAAGTCGGCTTGTAGCTAACGCTGCGAATTTTTTATTGTTCAACAACGCACAGGAAAAATCTCCCACCGGCACCGCCTTGGAGGTCAAAGCGTAAGACTGGTTACGCACTACGACTACGACTACGAGGGACGAACGGGTGCCGCCTTAAGGAGCTACGCCCCTAAAAAAAAATTCTAAACGCTTACCGGCCGACGCCTTCCGCGTCATCGGGCCTTAGCGTTTCGTCTGGGCCCATGGGGCCAATCTCGCGTTGCGCGGGGCTCAGCGACGCATTTTCAATTTGCAATGACGTACGCGACATGCAAGCAATCGCTGCGTCGCAAGAGCTCGCGCTCGAGGTCAGTTAGGTCTTCCAGACTCATTTTGCGCACTACACGACAAATCAAGGGAGCTTCTGCTTGCTGACGCACGTGGTTTGTCGTAAGCATGGTAACAACGCCGTCGAAAAGAGGGGTAGCAATGTACTGTGTGAAGGCCACCATGAGGTGACATTTCCGGTATGTCTTCATAAGACGCGCGCGGTGATTGGAGCCGGCCTTTGACGTCAGCGGGAGAGTGAAATGCGAAAGGGAACATTTCTCGTCGTCGTCTGCTTGTGTTTTGAACTTTGAGGACTAATAACTTCACTTTTCGTGCACCAATTCGTATAATTCTTTTTGCGTTCGTCTCGGCATTCATTACTACACACATTTGCGGTGCTAAATAAGCCTGTCGCAAAAGTGTCGCAGCGCCCCTTTAGGGTCTATCTTTTTCAAAGTCTGATCACGGGCGTTGATGCAACATTCGCAGGATTAGCACACGTTAATTTTACCAGCAACTTTCACAGGTACCTTGTCGCGGAGTAGCAATTTCCTTAACCCTGCTATACTGCTCTAGATTATGTCATACTGTAGCGCCATGGGAAACGGCCCAGGTCGAAAGCAAACATTTTTTAATTGCAAGGCATTTCTTAGCGAAATTCTGCGACTTTGAGCGTATCTATCTATCTATCTATCTATCTATCTATCTATCTATCTATCTATCTATCTATCTATCTATCTATCTATCTATCTATCTATCTATCTATCTATCTATCTATCTATCTATCCGCATACGACGTATACCAAAATTGGTATGGCACAACATTACTCCATGACGAACATAACTGATAATTCATAACATGAAAATCATGACATGAATGTCATGAACGGCATGATTTACATGCCACGGCCTTGGCGCTCTTGCGGCCGTTTGGTTAACATGATATATACCAAAATTGGTATGGCGTGACAAGATTGTCCGACAAACATAAGTGACAGGTCCTATCGTGCAAATCACGGCACACACACGTGTCATGTACACATGACATGGTCTCGGGGAGCTCGCGACCGGTTAAATATATGAATATATACCAAAATTGGTACAATGACGCATTTCTGTAGGGCCGAACATAAATGACAGTGGTAACATGAAATCATCACATGCGTGTCATGTGCACTGTGACATACATGCCCCGCTCATGGTGCGCTTGCCGCTGTTTTGCTATCTTGACAAGTACCATACTTGGTATTTCGTGACGTTACTGTATGAAGAACATAAATCACACGTAGGAACATGACAATCATGACATGCATGTCGTGTAGGGTATGATTTACATGCCAAGGTCGTGTGCTGCTCGCGGCCGTTTCGCTAGCTTGACAAACACCAAAACTGGTATTGCGTGATGTGGCTATATCACGAGCATAAATTACAGGTGGTAACATGACAATCATGACATGCATTTCATGTGCAGGATCGTTTACATGCCATGCTCATGGTGCGCTCGCGGCCGGTTCAGTAGCTTGGTATACATAAAAAGTGGTATTCAGTCACGTGACTGTATGAAGAATATAAATGACAGGAAGCAACATGAAAATCATGACATGTATGTCGTGTAGGGCATGATTTACATGTCAGGCTAGTAGTGCATGGTCGTTTCGCTAGCTTGATATACGCCAAAATTGGTGTTGCGCGACGTTACTGTACGACCGGCATAAATGACAGGTGGTAACATGACAATCATGACATGCATGCCGTGTAGGGCATGGTTTACATGCCACGATCATGGGCTGCTTCGGGCTGTTTCCCTAGCTTGACATACACCAACATTGGTATTGCGTGATGCGACTGTATGACGAACGTAAGTTACAGGTCCTAACACGCAAATCATAAAATGCATGTCATGTACGGCACGACTCACACGACACAGTCTAGGTGCGCTTTCGGCCGTTTAGTTAACTGGCTTTACACCAAAATTGGTGTGGCATGACATGAGTGCGTGACAAACATAAACCACAGGTCACGCATTGCATACACCAGGATATTCGTTTCATTATACTAATGATTGTACATGCATGAATGCATGACAAGCACGATAGACACAGTGAACTAGACGTCATGATATGAATCGCTTCATTTGCCTCAAAGGCAAACAAGACGGTGTATGCAGCTCTTTGCTGGCTGCCTCGCATTATGTTGGTAATCACAGTGCGTGGGATCTGCCGTTTTTTTGGGCGTTGTAGACTAAATGAAGGGTCATGTAGACGGCACCCTACTGTCGCCGCCACTTTCCTGTTGTTTACAGGGGCACACTCGTGTAACGCCACAATTGTTTGTCATACACATACAGGTTCATCCAGGTTGTGACGTTTTGCAGAAACGAAGCGGGTGGAATACCCATAATTATTATGCGAGTTCTACTGTACGTTCTATTTTGTTTCAATCTCGCCTCTCGGAAAGTTTATTTCGCAATGAGTCGCCTCATATTCTGTGCATTCTTCCATCTCACACCATGCATGTCTCGGGCTTTCCTTGAACATCATTGGCGCAAGGAATCACCGTCGATGGTCAAAATTCTCTTTGGGATGCGTGTTAATCATCGCTCCCCAAGGCTCATTACAACTGACAGAGAAGAACCCCGCATCAGTGCAACCAACGGGCCATACAAAATGAAAGGCTTTCTTCTCTAAATACCCGCGTTCGAGCGTTCCTCCCCAGGGAGATATAGACCGGGCCTTTCTCGGCGTTGTGTTGACTGAAGGAGATGGAGCGGTGTGGAGGGCTGGAGGATTCTCACGCAGCTTGTTCTAGTTGTGAGTGCGCGGTGCTAATCCGACGAGGACCTTTCTTGCCCCAGCGCACTCATTCCCCGAGGAAGATCGGTCTTCGAACATCTTCCGGCTCGGCGGATCTGCCTCTGCTTCTTTCATTCTCCATTCAGCCGGTTCAGCGTTCCTCTTTACCGAAGATATGCTGCAAAGCAAACTTCCTTGCCGCATGGTTCCCTGTGCGGGAGGTTCTTGGTGAGTCGTGCCAAGTGAGAAGAGAGCGTATTAATTGTAGCGGATTATCAAGCATCCCTGCATGATGAGGGTTGCTCGTTGAGTGTCGCTTATCCACGCGTACAGTACCTACGTGGGATTCTTGTGATGAGTGTTTTTATTGACTGATATACTTGCTTTGACACCACTGCTAGAAGAGAAAACGAACGCGTGGTTTGTCTTGAACATTCAGATGACTTTCTTCTTTGACCCTCATACAACGGCATCCTTTATGAGGGAATGCATACATCTTCTGAGATTGATTGTTATGATGATGATGATGCTTAGATTTTCTATGGGTCCAGTGTATTTTATAACGAAATAAGACAACCTCTCGTACCCGTGCAGCTTCCGTTATTACTGATCAGCTTTCGCGCAACATACAGGAAAACTGAGATTACAGTCGCGTTACACGAAAGCAGGCGATATATTTACGCGCGCAGGTAATGCCTGATAATTTTACGCTGAGCAATGTTCACTGCAAACCTGCAGACCTGATGAGAAAAACAGACGGCTCCTGTGGTACAGCTATCTATGCAATCCGGCTTTATTAGTGCATTAGTTATTACAGCGAAAGCTGTTATGAGGTCATTTCAACGGCCGTTTTTGGCGCCGTAGTTGTCCGCCGCCGCCGCCGCCGCTGTCCGTAACAGCTATCGCACGAAATAAGAAAAAAAAAGGAAATAAGAAAAAATTCCAGGATGGCACGAGGTTCGAACCTGGGCCCTCTGCGTGGGAGCCCAGTGTCCTACCTCAGAGCCATGCGGGTGCTTGAAACTGCGGTGCAAGAAGAGCCTATACAGGCTTCATGTCGGGAAGGAACCACATTAACATATATTATGCAGTGTGGTAGAGAGTAAAATAACAACCAGGCGTCACACAAACGCGAATTCTGTAACTGGGCGTCACACAATGCGAATTGCGCAACGAGTGGGTTCTTGAATGCTTCCAACACATTACAAAGGCATCTGCGATAATTCTTCGTCATCAGCCACAGCATCAACAAAGTGCACATAATGCATTACAGGTGTTTAGCGAGTACCATGGTTGAGGCGTCACACAAACGCGAATTCTGTAACCGGGCGTCACACAATGCGAATTACGCAACGAGTGGGTTCTTGAATGCTTCCAACCCATTACAAAGGCCTTTGCGATAATTCTTCATCGTCATCAGCCACAGCATCAACAAAGTGCACATAATGCATTACAGGTTTTAGCGAGTACCATGGTTGAGGCGTCACACAAACGCGAATTCTGTAACCGGGCGTCACACAATGCGAATTACGCAACGAGTGGGTTCTTGAATGCTTCCAATCCATTACAAAGGCATCTGCGATAATTCTTCATCGTCATCAGCCACAGCATCAACAAAGTGCACAGAATGCCGTACAGGTGTTTAGCGAGTTCCATGGTTGAGGCGTCACACAAACGCGAATTCTGTAACCGGGCGTCACTCAATGCGAATTACGCAACGAGTGGGTTCTTGAATGCTTCCAAGCCATTACAAAGGCCTTTGCGATAATTCTTCATCGTCATCAGCCACAGCATCAACAAAGTGCACATAATGCATTACAGGTGTTTAGCGAGTACCATGGTTGAGGCGTCACACAAACGCGAATTCTGTAACCGGGCGTCACACAATGCGAATTACGCAACGAGTGGGTTCTTGAATGCTTCCAATCCATTACAAAGGCATCTGCGATAATTCTTCATCGTCATCAGCCACAGCATCAACAAAGTGCACAGAATGCCGTACAGGTGTTTAGCGAGTTCCATGGTTGAGGCGTCACACAAACGCGAATTCTGTAACCGGGCGTCACTCAATGCGAATTACGCAACGAGTGGGTTCTTGAATGCTTCCAAGCCATTACAAAGGCCTTTGCGATAATTCTTCATCGTCATCAGCCACAGCATCAACAAAGTGCACATAATGCATTACAGGTTTTAGCGAGTACCACGGTTCTCTGCAGAATTACGAAAAATTGCACAGTGGCTGCTTCCCTTCCTCACAAAAACTATGATGATTTATAGCGTAGTGGGTTCCTCGCAAGTGCACTTCTGTTGGTTGCCAAAGAAGCCCATAAGGCTCCCTTGATCCATTTCCTCAGGGTCTCAATAAAGTTAATTCCCTCTCTCTCTCTCTCTCTCTCTACGTTTCTCCGGTTAACGTATGTTATAAAGCGTGGTGGAACAGTTAAATAACGACCGGACGTCACGCAATATGAATTACGTAACTAGTAAGTCGTTTAAAGCTTCCAACCCATTACAGAGCGCTCAACTATAATTCTTCATCGTCATCAACCGTCGCATCAACAAAGTGCACATAATGCCTTACAGATGGTACCTCGCTTCTCCGCAGAATAACGAATAATGTCGTGGTGGGTGCTTCCCAAGTTCCCAAAAATTATGATTTGTGGCGTAGTGGGTACGTTGCTAGTGTACCTGTATTGGTAGCCACAAGAGAGTTTATAACGGGCTCTAGAAATGCCGCCGTTTCAGCTTTCGCTGTTACTGTGCTGCGCTTTCCGCGCTGGCCTGGCGTTTTTTTTTTGTTGCGGCTTCTTCTAGTTGTCGGCTTTGACAATAATTTGAAGTGATTCCTCACTTTCGGCCGAGCTAGCGATACGCGGTCTCTGACGAGAAAAACGAATGACCCTAAATTTGAGACATTCGCGTATAAACAATACGCGCCTCAGAGATTGACAAAATGAGGCATATGATGTGCAACATATCAGAAATGGCGCTATAGAACTACATTTTACGTAGTTTTGAACACATGGCTTTTGTCTGCATCTTTTTCTATTATATATATATATATTTTCCTTTGTGTGCACCATTTCAAATGGCCAATGGCAATTTTACAGTTGCACTACACTGGTGCTGTTTTCTGTTACCGAACTTTACTTGATAGTGATATGCCTTACAGATCTATGGTTACATACGGTTATGTGGACACCCCGTGATAGCTCAGTACGTATGAGCTCAGTACTGCTGTACTGCCATACTGCCGTACTGCTGTGGTAGTTCAGTACTGCTCAATACTGCCGTGGTAGCTCAGTATTGCTGAGCTCGAGTACTCAGCTTCGGTTCCAGGCCACGGCAGCCTTATTCGACTGGGTAAAATAAAGGACACCCATCTGCTTGTATCCAAAATTATCCCGGAGACCCCCACTACGGCGACCCTATTAACCACATAGTGGTACGCAAGACAACCCCCGTTGGTAAAGCCTTAGCAGTTCTTAATGGTTATGTGCGAGCCCGTCTTCCTTCCGGTGTTGCGCATTTGCGAGAATATAAAGCAAAAAGACTAATATAATCCTGCGTCTAATCTAACGTACATGTATTTTTGCTTCGCTTCGGCTTTAGACAGGTGACTCCTCGGGACATTTAGGATGCGCATGTAGTCTCGACCAAGCTCCAGCGTAATCGGCATACACGTTCCGAAGACTTCATATAACCGTGAGTAGATAGAAAGGAAAGACGTTCCTGCAGTGGTGCTGTGTTTTGCACCATCACTGTTAATATAAACACGCTTGCGCAATAGAAAAACACTGGGAGCGGCGCGCTGTGCACTGCCGTCTCCGCTAACAGTAAGCGACAGGAACGATATGGTAAACTCGCCTGCAGACTACTTGCCATCCAGCTTGACCTTATCATAGAGTGCGCTGAACTCCGATTGCTTAGTTATCAATTTTTAGACTTATGTCTGAACACAATTTACTCTCCCGACGCCGGCTAAATGAAGTTGCCAAGAGCCAACTCGTGCTTGTGTTTGCTGCCCATCTGCAAAAAACATTGTCAGGTTTCGTGGCTCCCACCCCATTCAGTACATTTTGCTGGGAGGGCCTTCTAGAATAGTCGCGCTTTCTTTCAATAAGAAAACAATTTTCTGAGAAATAGTTAAATAACAATGAGGAACCATTTCACTCTGAAGGTGGGTGACCAGCGACACAGAGGTGAAGCAGAATTTCGAACATAGCCGATGACACACATCACAACTGAATCCGAAATGTGTCTTACTACACACATGAGCGGGATCTGAGGACATGTGTACGTAGGGCCATCTCTCGTTGGTGACAGCGGGGGCCTGCCCTAACTGAAGGTGGAATAGGCAAAAAAGTCATATCTGACGAAAAAACCTAGTTATCAAAAATGACTCCCGCTTCTATGCAGCAGAAACTTAGTTGCACATTGTATTAAAATTACAGTGTCGCACTACAAACCGCGTGGCTTCCCAGAGTGCTTAATATTTTAGAATGGGGCCGCATGTGTTTCCAATGAGCGGTGTTCAATTGTCCTGGGAAGCCACGCGCTTGGTACAGCGATGCTGCAATTCTACCATTATTTCAGTGGGTCTCTTCAGTATAAAACCCGGAGTCATTTTTGATAAGTCGCTTTTTTCAAGAACTATAATTTTTTCGCCTTTTTCCCATTCAGTTGTGGCAGGAAACCGTTGCTGCCACCGAGTGATGGCGCCACGTTCAGATATCCCCGAATCCTGGAAATGTTTGTCGTTGAAACCATCCTCAAATTTCAAGCAAGAGCATATCTAAGAGACTGCACAATGGTACGTTTGTTTTTCATGAGATCTTTTAATGCTAAATAAAAACTTCGTTGTAATTAAAAATATTTTAAGGCCAGACCCTTAGATGCCTCCTCAAACGCGAAAATTCACCGACGGCGTCCCGCGAAACCGGGGGCGAGTGATGCAAAAAATCACCATCCCGTGCGGACGTTACCATATGACGTCTTAGGCTTTCAGAGATCGCCAGATTTCGTAGCGTCTATGTGACGTGATGCAACTTCAGATGATCATGTCATCACATGACATCGTAGCTCTGTCAAAGGTGGGCTGATCACGGTGGCAGTGCTCAACCACGCGAGGTGGCTCCGATCCTGGAGGCAGGGGAAAATCACGTTAGGCGCAGAAAGCTCTCGGAGTGGCGGGACAGGAATAATGTATCGACAGACAAGAAAAAAAGGGTGTCTTCAGCCTTCACGTCGTTTTGGGCGAATGCATGAGCGATTTTGCGGGTTTTTGTACAGCGAATACTTGAGTTGAACGACATTTTTTCTTTATTTTATTGCGGTAACGCTACAATGATCAATTGAATATTCACATGATGGCAACGTACATCGATATAGATGGAAATTTAAACCTCTGATCAAAGCTGTGTGCAAAAAACAAAACAAATTGCACGTCAATGTATTCAATGAAAAATCACCTACAATTGATTTTCCGCTCGCAGGAAAAGCTTCGGTGTGCACTTTCCAGCATCGTGCACAGTTTACTAAAGTAACCCTGAACGTTTATAACAGTGGCGAGCTAAGCAGCAGTTTCACTTTCGTGTATATGGCTTCGAGAATGCCTTGTTCATTGTGGGCTAGCACTCGCGCAATGATCAAATACAGACTCCATGCACGCCGTGGCGAATTTGTAGTCTACAAAGTTTATTTGCAGTTACAAAGTTTGCCAGCAATAAAATTGCGACATGGAAATAAGCATCCATAACAGAAGCTCACTGGCCGAAACATAACGAAATTTCCAGTCCGATTATCTTTTCTGCGAGAGCCTACTTTTATACACAATTCCAAGAGTTGAGTTTCCGCCGAGTTGGTACAACTTTTCTACTGCTTCTCACATAAAGCTCAAACAAAACTCACAGACCTCTAGACGCTACATTAACTCCATCTTGCTGCTCTTTCGGATCTGTGTCTGATCCGCCTCAGATAAAATTGTCCCAGCACTTGAAAACAATATACTGCAGACGCATCCTCATTATCTGCAGTTTTAAAAGCACAGTTCTCTCCTGCGTCGTTAGCTCTACTGCTTTTTTTATTTCCTTCGTCCTCGCTGGTAACGAATTACCCGTCCAGAGAACACTTCTAGCTCATTAGGCGAATGGCTCATATCAACGCAAAGAAATCAATTATGTTTTGGTCTTACCAGACATCTACCTCTGAGATAAGGCAGTTCAAACGGAGCTGACTTTCGTGTGGCGTTTCATCATCAACCTCAACGTTGCTAACCATTGTCGTGAGTTTACCGGTTGTTGTTTGGCCGTTGTAGGCAGAAAGACAAACAATGTTCGAGCAATAGACGTTTGCGTAACGACCATCTTTCGCAATGTATACAGTAGCACATTTACCGTTTCGCCAAGAAAAAACGATCGCAATGGAAGGAAAAAAGCATATTGCGCAGGACTGCCCCGGGAGAGATGAAGTTAGAGAGAGAAAGATCGGAAGAAAATATAATTAAAAGACGGTGGGGATGTAGGAGGGATGGATCTCTGGCATGCAACTCTGCAATTTCTGGACACTGCAATGCTTCTTTGCAATGTGTATGCGCCTTTCATGATATACCAAAGATCCT
Source organism: Rhipicephalus sanguineus (assembly GCF_013339695.2). NCBI lineage: Eukaryota > Metazoa > Arthropoda > Arachnida > Ixodida > Ixodidae > Rhipicephalus > Rhipicephalus sanguineus. Next base: position 13,145 of record NW_023614938.1, read on the forward strand.
GACGAGCTTCGCACCTTCTCCAGGATATGTCAGTGCACTTTCCATGTTTCATGTTTGCCATTAAATGTAGGCACCATCGGCAGAAACCGCGAGCATGTTTTAAGGTGCGGTTTTTGGTTCTTCTCTACGGGCGCGACATAAATGCGCATTACCTTGACAGGCTGGCCCGTCATACTAAGGTATGCAAACACCCCGGCCACACAGTAGCTACTAAAGCGCAGACAGGAATAAGGCCTATAGATGAAAGTCATATACACGAATACCTGGATGCAGAAACCAAGTCAAACAAGTGTTCACATGTTGCAATGCGTCCCATTTCCTCGGTCTAACCAGCAGAGAAGTAGTCCTCTAATTTACGAGAGCGTGGGATTCAGCCTATATGATGTGTGGATGTAGCTTAATTTAGGAACGACCAATAACGGAACCGAAAGATCCAGTGCAAAGTTAGTGAGGATGACGGGATAGGTCCCACTTGGGTGGCGTATGGCAGTGACCTTATGTCAATTAATTCCCGATATATCTATCAAGAAAGTTGCTCGTTATAAGCCCTTCAATGTTAGGTAAGTGCTAACATGTTGCTCTGGTTACATGCCTTTGTTTCTGTTATATGGGCCCAAACATTACTAGTAATACCAAGCGGTTTCACCATAAGCGTACTTGAATCTTCTTAGGATGCCGCAATTTTTATGACGTAAGATGATTTTAACTTAATTAATGACAGAAGTTAATGAGGAGATGTTGCCTTTTTTCGCATGATCGGTTATCTACAAACATGTTTTCTTTGTGCTTTTCTGTGGTCATTGGCAGTAAAATGAAGGGGGATGATCGCTGCCCGAATATGCAGAAGAAACTTTCGTATTTATTGTAAATCTGAAATATTCGATACGACCTTGCACAACACTCCAGCACTATAAGACCGCACGACAAGAAAATGCTATGCTGCTAGTGCTTGATTTGTTTACAGGAAGATATAGTGCGGAAGCAGGTATCTACGGCGTAAACGTCTGCCGAAGAAGGCCATGTGCCGTTGACCTGGAAATGTTCTTGCTATATCAATGTCTACCTCAGTCCAATAGAAATCATTTATATCAACCACAAGTCACACACTTTCAGAAATGCTCATTGCTATAAACGCCTGCTTAAAACAAAAACATTGGTAGAATGGTACAAGTAATGGCGACTTTACGCAAAAAGAAACTAAAATATATACAAATATACTTCGCGCACTGCAGGAGCCAAGAAAAAACCGAGCGGCACCGTAGGCATCCGGGTATAGCGAGTGCGTCCACGCGTGCCCTCACTGATATATTCGTTGTGACTTGCAACCGTACGTATCAGAATGACATCCTACGACACATACAGAAAAACACAGTGAAGAGGAACTCAATGTATTGCCCAGGCAAAGAGCAGCAATAAAAGGAAAGAAAAAGACGCTCGTGGCTGCATTGATGCCTTGCCAAAGGAAGTGACCGAGGAAGAATAATGCGGCAGGAATTTTGAGTGGCCAAGGAAGCGGAAGAGCTCGTTTTCGACTCTTGGTGAGCCCACAGCCCAGCCAACACCGGGACGTTTATCAGGTTGTCAGATCAGTGATGCTTGTCCCGAACAGGACTGGAGCATCACATTCCAGGCACTTCCGCACGTGTGAGAGTTCAGGCACGAAGATACTTTGGTGCTTCCTTTGCAAGTACACTGAAGTCCTATGATATGCTTGATAATGCAGCCGCGGTTACAGCGTTCCTTGACTTGCTCTCGTGATTTCATTTATTTTGCATTGGGCTTACTAACAACATGTACAGTGTATTGCTGCTTGCTTTTAAGGTCCAACAACAAAATGCATATCGAAGTAAGACCATCGTACGTATAAGTTACTTTCCCTTGTCCACAGTTTCGAAGCAACTTCAAATGGTCAATTCCCGTCTTATAGTTCCACTTTCCCGTCTCATCGCCTGACCGGAAAGATGAGACGGGAATGATCCTAAAAAATTAGCCGCATGTATTGTTACAATATTTGATTAAGTTGCACATCACATTTAATGTACAAACAGACGTTAGCGAGGCGGGCATTTCAAACATTAATCGCGTAGTTTTTACGCTGCTCACACGTATACGTATGATATATTATGCGAAATTCTTCAGTTATTCGTTTGAACGGATTAACATGAATGTTTCTTGTACCTGTTGGAACAGCGTGAATCATGCTTCAGAGGAGAACGATGCGTTGCTTGATGTGATGCTAAAATTGGAGTGAAAGCTGTTCATCAACACGCCCTGCGTGCATTATTTTATTTCAAGTATCCTTAAGAGCATAAGAAACTGTTCGTGCACACGCAGTTTTTTTTGCGTTCGCGAATGCATCGACAAGACCAGCGTAAGCTTTTGAACCGGTGTGTGTTTTCTACCATTCGCAACATGGGCTAACAACAATCTCACGAGTCGCACGAGAGACACTAAAAGTACGCTTTCGTTCTTCCTAATTTCACAATAACAAACATGCTAAATGTTCCCTGTTTCAGTCTTTTATTGTTAGCAAAATGATGTTCGATATAGCCTAAGTACTCATCATCGCGTTCAGAGTTTTTTTTAATATATATCACCGCGAAACCCACGAATCTGTTATATTTTTATTCTTCCTCGCTGTCGGCGACATTCAAAGATATTTTGATACGTCTTGAATTTGAACGTTTCCCTCCCGTGTCATCAGTGGCACCGATGTGATCTTTCTTTATTTTTGATGTATTCGGCCGTAAAATGAAAACTGTTTGGTGTGGTATCGTGTCTCGTCTTCGCCAGCGAACGTGTCCAGAACAAAAGTTACGCCTTCTGGGCGCGTGAGCTGGAGTAAAAAAGGGCCCCGACGCTTTTGTTGAGTTTATAATAACTCGCCTATTGGACACGCTCTCAGCGAGCCAGATATCAATGTCCGACGTTCTGCTTTCCCTTAGCAACGTTTCTGGCAAATAAGGTACCGCAATATCGTGACCTCTGAATCGTAGCTTTCCTTTTTTAGTTTCTTTTTTATTTTTATGAGAAGGTTATTATGCTAGATATGACTTATCGCAATGCTGCCAAGCTACTTTTACAGCTACAGCTGTTTTTTTACGTGCGATAGAACGGAAGAGCAGCTGAATACTTCTTTTTAATGTCGAATAAATCGTCAAATTTAAATTCAGCAGTACAGAAGCTTTTGGTTAACTTTGTGGCAAAGCAAAAATGTAAGAAGAAAGAGGCTATAGATATAGTTTCACAACTGTAGCGGACTTTCCGAAGTGCAGTCTTTCTCAGCCATCGCGGCAGTAAATACAACATGAAGAGCACGTAAATCATGTAAATCATGCAATCTACTGCTGAACGGACGAGCGAAGCTGTAATACCAATGCATACATATGATTGCTAGGTTCAACATGTGGCACAATTCTTGATCTCGTAATGAAGTTTAACTTCATAGAACAAATTTGGGGCTCTGGATAGGCTGGTAATGGAGGGCTACAACCTTCAGTTATTTTATATGAAGTATCTTACTGCGAGAGAGTTCTTCTTATAGGTAGTCCTTATGGGAAATATAAGTTATAATTAGTCCTTACGGGAAACTTTCGAATTCACATTTGCCACGTGTGAAAATATATCAATAGCGGAGCTATGAAAACATCATGCAGACATTACTATTGAGCTACTTGCTTGTTATTACATCTTTGGTGAAGGAAGACCCGCGAGAGTTGTTTTTGTTTTCAAACTGCAAACTAACATTGGTGACATCAACACATTATACCATAAGAACTTCTGACTGACCAGCCGATCGCGTTATTCGGAAGTCGTTTATTAAAACGAACGCCAACGATAACCACCTGCACATTTATTCCCACAGTATAATTACCTACATATATCAATAATACCGTCCTTTATAGACCTACACATACTGGTCAAGAAATCGTGCGCAAGCTCATTTATCTTTGCGCTGGCACTTAAAAGGGGCAAATAGTGCATTAGCGTACGTGTAACTGTGTCCTCATTGCTAATGGTTTTACGTTCACTCGTACGAATCGACGGGGACGAACGTTTTGCTACCTACTGTAGAATAAATATAATGCAGACTGCCGCCCAATGCTGCTTGCTCCGTGCAGAAAATGAGCAAACTGTCGACAGAGCTTCACGTTTCGTATGCACAGGTATGCTGATACTAAGCTGCTTTATGGGTCGCAATTTTAATTTGCTTTCATTTCGCTTGCTAATGTGATGTTAATAGGCGACTTGTTACGTTCACATTACCATGAAGTATGCAGCGAGTGTATTTAAAATTGGTATTTGATCTTCTGGGAGTATATATATCTTGTGCTAACAAGATATATGATCTTGACACATGATCTGACATGATCTTGACAAATAAGACAAATATTTATCACGACGATCAGGCGCTGGAGCCAATAAATTACAGCGAGGCCAGACGATGAGGATAAAACTAGAATTGGCCTTCTTCTGAAGAGACCACAGGAGTCTCTCATGCCTGTTTCGCTGTTCTTGCCGGCCTTATTTTGGCTCCACTGTTGACATTCCCGTCCAACGCTCTTACCCTACGAATCTGAAGTACGATGCACATCTGCGAAAACCAGGATTGCAGTCAGCTTACACCTGGAAAACATCCTGATGTCCCTGCCGGAGCAGCCATTTCATATCAGTGTTTTAGAATGATCATACAGTAATACCTCGGTCACTAACATACTGGATAAAGCATCGGCCATTCTTTGACACTAGCAGCATAATACATTTGTTCGTTCAAGTTGTTCCACGTGTCATACGTCACACGACGCTGCACGATACAGCGAAAGTACGTTAGGGTGCCGCGAAAAGAGAAAGTGGTGTTGCAGGTGAGGAGACCAAGGTGATGGCAGAGTGCAAACGGAACCGACTCTTGGATGTCAGTTAGAGGACGTCCGTCCAAGAGAACAAATCGCGAAGCTTAGCTCGACGTCCACCGTCTCTTACGCTGCTGCTGGTGCCGCTCCTTCTTGGTGCTCCATCACGCAGGACGCCGGAAATTGCGCCATTAGTTCCACCTGGTGGGATCCACAACGTGGTAACCATCTGCGGGCCAAACTTAGGAGCATCATATGCGTCGTTGTATCGCAGCTTGAGATTGGCAATGGGCCCTTCCGTTGCTGACCCCAGTTGACGTGGAATCTAACCGCCGAAGTAATTCCGGGACTTACACGGCGTTTTCTAAGGACCTGCGACACAGAAATCCGTATTACCTTTTCTGGTCTAAAACGATGACACATGACAATGACCGAGGACTTACATCCTACTATTTCATATGGCGTGATTTGTCAATGGCGGCACGAATACCTAATTAGACCGTCCATAAAAGTTTCGTCGGCTCGAAGCTTTACTGAAGCGTTTCGGCAATGATGGTTTGCCTCAGCGAAGTGCGTGTGTGCGAGTGTGTGTGTGTGTGTGCGCGTGTGCGTGTGTGTGTGTGTGTGTGTGTGCGTGTGCGTGCGTGGTGTGTGTGTGTGTGTGTGTGTGTGTGTGTGTGTGTGTGTGTGTCCGCTTTTATCCGTGCGCCCGTCTAACTGCGACTTTTGTGTAAGAGTTGTTCGCTCCACTCCTAAGACGAGGTGTCGCACCCAGTGCTATGCCTCTAGAATAACTTTTACATGTTGCTTGAAAGTCTAGTAAAGTTATGACGCTTTCTCTACTAAATCTTACCGGATGAAATCAATGCTACGACCAAACACCTGGTCTTTGCGAAGATTGCGCAGGAAGCCGATGTTAGTCTACATCGTTTCTGTGGTTGTCCACAACGTCGGCTGGCAGTTGGGTGTTTCTTGTTTCATGCGATGCTGCGTCTGCGTAAAAAACGTTGAAATGGCGTTTGTACTGCCCCAGAGTGTGTGCGCTCTGCTTTGTCACAGTCTTTTATTAATGTTCTGGGACATAATCCTGGGAAACGTTGAAATACGCATGATGGCTTAGATTCGTCCTGGGATGTTTGTTGCAGAGCTTGTCTCCTACGTACAGTCTATTGGAGATGTTTCGAGTTTGACAGTCGAGCTGTGGAGCGTTTTACATTCCCATCCCGCTAACCACTTAGTATTTCGATCGCATGGCGAAAACATAACGAGTGGGGGAGGAGGGTCATATTGTATTAAGTATACTGTTTCTTGTCCAGTGTCTTTATTTTACATCTTTTATATTTGCAGTCTTACTTAGTTAAGCTGCTTTGGTGTCTGCTTGACGTAACAGCTTTCTCTGTTTGATAAAACAGAGGATCGTTCATTACAAATGCAAAGTTTTTACTAGGCAACTTATGTAATTCAAAGGAAGCACCCCTTTGGAGTCTTGACATCGCCAACCCAAAGTTTTTCAATTAAGAGGAGCTTTAAAGTATGACTCTTTCAATGAGTTGCTAATTTACTTAAACTGATATATCGTAAGGAATCCCAACTTCCCGTCATCGGGCATGCAATGTCCAAAAGCTGTGGACATGTCCACATATTAATTTGTTCGAACAACTCAACTTCGTCATACCTCTCGGATCTGTAAATTTAGCCAACACGACAGCACCACGAAAGCAAAAATAACGAACGCCGAATAAAGCAGCTGTCTTGCGCAAGCAAAATCTGGAAGGCTGTATTTTCATTCGGGTACACGAATTAACATTCCCATATTTCCTTTTACTCTCGTTTTTTTTTCGCGTCAGTGAGATGTGCACATGGGACAAACATAGATGTCCTACTCTGTAAGCAACACGGGTACAAACAAAACTTCTTCGAGGCATTCGCTCACGAATTATCAGAACTAAAGATAACAAAAGAGAAGGTACCGAGTTCGAAATATCAAAAGTACAAAGTGAAGTGAACAAAGCCAGTATGCTCAGCGGCGAAGCTCACGCATGTTCCCAATTTACTATTCTCTCAAACATGCGCGTCTTGTTTAAGTTTTATTGCACGCTCTTTGAAATTTCCGGCTAATGGAGAAAGATGGACGTGCTTACGTAGTAGTACAACATGCAAGAGTCGCAGAACCGAAGAAAAAGTATATGAGCCGTGTTTACGGAAATCCCTCGCTGTCATGCCCTATATATTTTAAAAGAACACAGGTTTCTATTCAGATTTGCTTCCGGGTACATTGGATATTTTGGGGGTTCAAAATGAAGGAGAGAGAGAATGTTAATTACGCAGTGTTGCGTTTTTCTCTTTCTTTCCTCGTGTAAGCAGGTGTACATGACAAAAAATATACCTTCCCTATTTCGGGAATATCAACTTACTCCAAATTGGCGTTCATTGCTAAAAGGCAAATCGACCACATTTACCGAACAAGCACAGAAAAACATGAAACAAAGTAGATGGAAATCAAAGCTCGTGGACCATGCGGTGCTATTTAAAAAAGGCAAATAGCTTCTCGGAAATGAAGCAAAAATGTACTGATATAAAAAAACCCAGAATACATAATCATACCACGTATATAGGATCAACATACTGTGGGACTCACAGCCACTACACGTAAGCACAGGGGAAATGAAACCCTCTTTATTTGCGCCGGTGGGGTCGTCTTTCCTCCGGCTTTGAAAATCAATGAAGTATCTCAACCATCTCTTTGTTTTTTTGTGTATGTCCAGCGTAGTCATTGGCAGCCCACTTCGTTCTTTTTTGAATTGTGGAATTCGTCGACACTTTTTTTCTTTCTCTTCTATTCATTTACGATGTCGCAAACTACACGCGACGCGTCGAAAATAATTTTGCTTTCAACTTTATTGTTATATCTCGCGTGATTCTGGAGAAACAGTGCGTCTACTAAAATGGTTTTTGAATTTCCAATTCGCGAAAGAAACTTGGTGACGCCGCAGAATTACCTACATATAGAAAACAGAAAAAAAATACGAATACACATCTGGACTATTTAGGTGAAACTAATGGTGAAAAACCACTTATACGAATCACGTTGACGCCGCTGTTTCATCACTTGCCTTAGTGGTCGGTTTCGCAATAGCAACACCCTTATTTTTTGTTATCTGGTATTCTGTATCTGCACTACTGGTCCCTTGAATTTTTTTCGTTACCAACAATCTTAAAGGTGAACTGCGGCGCTTCTCATAGTCACAGCATTTGCTCTAAAGTTCTCATTTGTATTTTAAATAACTAAGAGTGAATATAACGCCGTCGTTAGAGCCACACCGGTACACGATTTTTTTAGCTGAGAAGGATTCAAATGAAATGGAATGATGGTTACGCTTGAATCTAATTCCCAAGGTTCATGTCGCCAAGTTTCCCATTTCTTACAGGCAACCGGCTATAAATAAATAGTGTCCATTTCCAGCAGCACATTCATGTTACACAACGCATGTCGGCATGTGCCAACGTACACTATGTAGCTGCTCGTAACGGAATGTTACGGTTGCGCGGCGTACCATGCAAGCCTGCTCAGCTTCTAAGTAGCGTCCCTATGGCCTTTCTTATCGGGCGGAACGCTGTCGAGATGGCCAAGCTGTGATGGGCATGCTGGTGTGTTGCTCCCAGGATTACAACACATTTGCCGTGGCGCTTGATAGTCACTTAATGATAAAAAGTAGTAGAATACGGCGTATTCAACACCACGCGCGATATTTTGCTAGCGTCATTTTGATATTGTAGGCTTTAATCAATTATCAAGGGGCCCAATCACCGAAGTAAGAACTGCCGTTCAAAGTGCAAGCTTTCCTAGCATAATTATTTGCCTTGAAATTAACTAATTTCCTTTACTAGAAAACGTGGCTAGTAGCAACGCTCTTGTTTTATTAACATGGATTAATGCAGTAATACTGCTTTTTCGCCGTCGTGTGTTGGTCTTCGGCACGCTTCCATTGGCGTGTTCCAAGCCTATACACGAGCTGATTGACATCTTGCAGTTATGATCATTTCCTTGTAATAATAAATCCTCGCCTTCAAACAAAAGTGCACACTATGTCTAAAAGGACAGTTACTTTTATAACTCATTAGTCTCACCAAAATATGCCATGACATATTCGTTGCTTCATTTTCGTTCGCTTTCTACTGTCGCCCGCCAAGATATTTCATTCATTTATATTGCTAGCATTTATTATTGCGCTCCTACTAAAGGTTCAAACTGCCTTTGGTAAGCGTGGAGTAATTCATAATAGGAAACCACATATCGAGCTGCCTCCGCTGTTTCGTTCAATCCCGTCTTTGGAAGTTTGACCTTTTGAAGGCCTTCAACACAATCTGCGGGCTTGTACCTTCAAGCATCATATGGCGTTAACGTTACCAAGTTAATTCCGGTTGCTAAAGAAGTACATCACTCCCCATTCCGTGTTCAGTAATTGAGTGTTTACATAGGCTTCTCTTATTTCCTTTGTGGTATTTTTTCAATGCTTCCTTCTTTTTAATTTCTTTGTTGCTGTCTTTCTCGACACGCCTATTTTCAGAAGCATGCTAAGCGAACCTCTTTCCGACTCCATCTAATGCACAAACTAAGCAGAAGGGTGAATTTTCTTTTCTTTTTCCTGTATTTTGCTTCCTTAAGGAATGGGGTAACGGGTGCGTAATCAGATTCGTACCGAGGAACTTGCCTAATTGACAGTCTCTGCGTCACCCTGGGTAGTAGAGTAATCATGATAGACGACCCGTCCGTAAGCCACCACATCACCGCCATGTTTGACGAGGTTTCCCGCTGTGCACTTAGTAATTTTCTATTTGCTCACTACTTAGTACAGTGTTGCTAATTATTGGATGTATTCATTTGTGTAACTTTTTATTATGAAAGAGGAACATCTGCACAAGAAACCCCATGTGAGCAAATGAGAAAATCTCATCGCTTACATTTATAGCTATTGTTGCATTAACAACAAAATCTTGATATCTAGCAGCATACCAGCAAGATTTGTATTTTTGTGTTTTAATTTGTTTCGTAATGTACTAAAACTGCGTGCTTAAGAAGTCTTAAACTATGCAAAAAATTACTGCCTGCTGCTTTATCGCGCAAACGCCATCATTGATGTCCTCCCTATATCTTATATATACGAGTAATACCAACTAATGATATCCTTTCAATGTTGTTCGATTGAGTTCAGTTTTTAAAGGTAAGAAAAAATCACAGCGTCAAGGCCTCGGTTATCTTTTAGCCAGCAATATCGCATCTGTGTGCGTATGCCCCTTAAGATGAAGCGAAAAAATTTGGGCGATTTCGCGCCTCCAAACCAAAAGCCGGAAAACTAGTGAAACAACAAAGCGAGCCAGTGATTGCCAAGCTAAAGAGAAAGATGTCCCGGTTCCTGACCTTGCTTAAGAAATGCGCAGCCCATCCGATGGCTCCTTTCCTTTAAGCTCTGTTTTTTTTTCTGTCCATCATTGACGCTTACGGCACCTATGTTCATTTTTGACACACCTGTATTTAAGCCCGCTTCTCCACACCAAATCTATTTTCAAGTGTCTACAATTCAACTTATTGTTCTGTAATAAGCCAACCGTTGTCTTCTGTAAAAAACATCATTTTTTTCACGGTGTACACTATATTCTGCTAATTTTATATTCTTGCATTTTAATCTGATATCTCTCGCTTTTACCGTGGCATGAATTCGATTTATGGTCTTTGCGGCATCGTCTATTTGCTCGGCGGTATTTTCAGTTTCAGACTTATGTACTCCACTGTTGCTATTTCCATAGGATTTATTATTCTGTGATTCTTTTCTTCCTTAATGTTATCGTTATTATTTTCCTTTTGACGAGTTTGGCCTGCTTTTTCTTCATGACCACGTCAATTCACATAGTTCATTCGTACCTCTTTGTTGTCTATGCCACCGACTTCATTAACATAATGTTATGAACACTGGTTATTTTTCGCCCTGTCACATTGATTAAATTTATCATATGCTTATATACGGAGTGGCACGAATCAGCTACGCTTTTCGAAATTACGGGTTTCGGGGCGAACTGTCATGTATAATGTAGCTTCTACTGCATGACCAGACAGCAAAGGCAAAAAGAGCAGAGAAAAATATATTCCAGCAGCGGTAGAAAGGACGACCTGCGGGACACCTCACTAGTGCGCTGCTCAATGCTTAGAAAAGGCTTTGCGAAATTTGGGTGGACAAGATTAGACGTTGGACAAAGAAATCAGAATCTTGTACGTTTTTCGCAAATGCTTGTCACTGGAGAACACAAACAAGAGAACACCGTCTATAGTACAGGTATACAAAATGAAAAAAAGGCAAGTTACGGCTAGGTGGCGGGGGCTGCCGCCCAAACAGAGGGGTTATTTTTACCTACATATGTCCACCTCTGTTTACCTTCATATATCTATGTGTCAATACAAAATAAAACCAGAGTTTCTTCACACACCAGTTAGGAAACTGTGTTTTAAATCCAAAACCCATAGAGTTTCATTATTGTATGAAACTCTATGCCAAAACCCGTACCAACTTTGCGAAGGAAGTGGAGGAAGGGAACTACAAATTGTCGCGTCATTTAGGAGCAGCAATACACAACAAAATTTCTGCAGCATTACCCCTGGGTGCGTTCTTCGCAAGCTGCTCAACGCGATGCTAACATTGCTGCAAGCGTTTATTAGTTAATTTTTTGCCGACAGAAGGCGCAGAAACTAGTTAACTCTAAATTTTGGCCAATAGTGAACACAAGTTTGAATACATAGGGTCAACGGGGAGTTTCGCAACTAGAAACATTAATTAGAACAAGACAGAGAGGAGCCGGCATCTTGCGAATCGTGGTACGATAAGAGTCGATTGCATGGTCGATTACGTGTACACAGCTTGCAGTCAGTAAAAAACTTGGTGACTCAAGTTATTGCCTTATTGAAATAGGGGCTATCCTAACATGCGACCATACATACTATAGGTGGCTGTCACGTATGTCGTTACGTGATTTCAGCAGCAGGCCTGTAGGATAGTCTGTGAATGCGCTTCGGATTTTCTGCTGTATACCGACGCCATGCCTCCGAAACGTCGTTATCGCTGCCACTTGGAACCGGGTACGTCGTCGCACAAGGTACCCCGACAGACTGTGTGGAGCCAGCGAAAGCAACAACCACCTGATGCATCAACGGTTAGTTACGCTGCGTTTTCTATCGTATGTAACACGGCACCACGGTGTTTTTCTATGTAGTACCGTTATGTTGTGGGCCCGAACTGCGCTGTTTTAGGGGCGAAGCTCCTTAAGGCGGCACCCGTTCGTCCCTCGTAGTAGTGCGTAACCAGTCGTAACGCTAGTACCAGATCTTAACCTCCAAGATGGTGCCAATGGGAGATTTTTTCTGTGCGTTGTTGAACAATAAAAAATTCGTAGCGTGCGCGTTAACTAAAAGCCGAATTCTTCTGTCTCTCATTCCCCATTAGCAGCCATTGGCATGTTCCAGTAGGAAACGTTAGTAGAAGTGGAAGTGTAAGTGTTGGCTAAAAGCCGACTACTTCTGTGTCTCATTCCGATTAGCAGCCATTGTTTACCTCCAAGGTAGTGCCTGGTGAGATTTCTCCTGTGCGTGATTAAACAATAAAAATTTTGTTCAAAACGCCGTTGATTGATGAAATAAACCAACGAAAGACGCCAGATGTTTTCTAAAAGCAAAACGAAAGAACGCCAGATGTTTCTAAAGCAAAACGAAAAGACGCCAGCTGCTTAACGAAAGACGCCAGATGTTTTCTAAAGCAATGGTTTTCTAAACAATGAAAATTCACAGCGTACATGTAAAATTAAAGTGAGCTGCAAGTCGTCATAACTCATCGAACCGTTAGTATAAACGCGCCCGATCTCACGTCGGTGATGATGTACTGGGCAGAATTCACGGAAGATTCACGGTTTACCGATGAACCTCCGAAGCTTCGCCCACTCATCATCATTCACTCCGTGGATATGCTGTGATTTTTCTTTTGACCTTGTCTGTGCACGCTTTGTGTACTGTTATATTTGGCCCCTCTCCATGTCGTTATTGCTCAAACGTCTTCGCCGCTCATGAAACTTGATGGACGGTAGCGGGTCCTTTAAACTGGCATGAAAGTTTCCTGGTTTATCACTGTAATTTTGGCGAGTTGGCAAGCTAACATATTTGGTTGAACGTGCAGCTCAGACGAGACTACACGTGGGATAAGTGTGCACCAATTTTTTAGTCCCTCGATTTTTTAGTACCGCACTGTACGGCCAACCAGTCTCTAGGCTTGAAGGTGTGTACGCGTTTGGAGGGATAGGGGGGATATCCAGAAATTTCGACCAAATTGGTGCTCTTTAACGTTCACTGACATCGCACAGAACACCGGCCTCTACCATTTTGCCTCCGCCGAAATGCGACCGGAATTGGACCCACTACCTTCGGGTCAGCAGCAGAGCGCCGTAACCGCTGATCCACCGCGGCGGGTGGTTAATCTTGTCTTTGGTTACCATTGATCACACAAAAATGTTTTTACAAAGAAAGAATAAGCGAGCCACACAGGCGAACAGCACGAGCGACTCTTCTCATCTACGTGGTCTTGTTATTCAAGTCAGGAGTGCTTATTCGTGGGCCAGTTGGAATAGCATACTGTAATTTTGGACGCGCACGAAAAAGCTCACAAATCCACAAACGAATGCGCTCTGACAAATGAAAAGTCGCAAATGGCGAATATTGTGGCTTTTGGTCTGTTTATGCAAAACGACTTGCGTACTCAAGATAATGAGTCTATTGATGAAACACTCATTTGTTAATTGTTTTCTTGACACTTTCGGTAATTCGGCATTCGATTAGTTCAGACGGTTTCTCCGGTCCCATATGAAATTCGAGCCAACAAGCCTTTGCTGTAGACACACGCACATACCAAGCATGTCACCACTGTTTTACATGTTTTATGCTGGGCGAGTTGTTGAATATTTCACGGCCTTGTGATTGTAGTGCTAAAAGAGACTGAATGCATGGCACGACAGAACTAATGCTTGCCCTGTCAAATCTGTCAACATTCTTTGTATCAGATTCGTCACCACATGGCCTGGTTATTTTGAGCATCTGCACATACCAATTGTCATACTCGTAATTTGAGTGTCTTGTTCATAGGTATTGACTGCTCCCATGCATGACTGAACCAAAATTCACTGTGCCAGACTATTGGCTCACTCCTGTTTTGTTTTTATCTTTTGTTTCCCTGCAGACAACATCCAGTGAGCCATCTGATGACAGTGTCGTGCTGGAAGATGAGCCAAGTTCACAATGTAGCTCCCTTGTAACAGATGACGAGCTTCCCGAAATTTCGCACGATGATATTGGTCTGGAAGACGGACTAAGTGCACAGGACAACAATCCAGAGATGGACAGGCAGTTTCCCGACAGCTCAGAGTGTGCCGGAGAAACTCCAGAAAATAGGCCAGACCCAAAAGACTGTGACGTCAACGATCCAGATGTTGATCTCTCGGAGTTCATCGCGGCAAATTCATCCGTACATCTTCCTGGCATTTCCACAACTAGGTTGCAAGCCATGCTGCTGGTACTGACTTTCGTTATGGCAGCTGAACTACCATAGACCCAAGTAGACGGCTTGTTGAAGTTGCTCAATGCAATATTTGGCCAAGAGGTTTTTCCGTCCACTAAGTATGGGTTTCGAAAACACTGGGAGTTGCAGAAATCTAAAATGGTTCAGGTCCACGCGTGCAAATGTTTGACTGAAACCCATGGCCTCAATGAACGGCTCTGTCACATTTTCTCTCAGGTTTTCTCACTTTCTGCACTGCTGTAGAAAGGGAGTTTTTTTATCCTGATGGACCTGAAGATACAGTTGCAGCAGCTGCTGAAAAAATGGGAAACATTGTTGGCAACAACTTACAAAAGCTCGCTTCAGTCTAAACGGATTAATTCAAGGATATAACAGTTGGTGAGCTGTACAAGATGCGCCATGTGCTCAATATGAGGCGGAGTGACCTGACTTTAAGTCTGAACGCTGATGGCTCGCCAGTCTTCAAATCCAGTAAAGGCTCAGTATTGCCGATCCAGGTCTCTCTGAATGAGTTGCCTGCGTCTCTTCTTTCAAGCAACATCCTGACTGGAGCAGTTTAGTTCAGCAATGAACGTCCACCTGTTAAAGTTTCTTTGAAGGCCTTTGATGACAAGTTGCAAAGTCTGGGGAAGATAACGTTGTTTTAGCTAGAAAAGAGCACCGAACAGAGCCAGACCGGTATGTCGGTGTTTTTCTGCATGGGTACCCGAGATTTGTACCGTATTTTCCAGTGTACAATGCTTGTTTTTTACAAGGTTAAACGGTGCACCTGCCAATGCCTAGGTATGCGGCAGTATATTTCTGCTTTTTATTATTTGTATGCCTCATGCACCGAGTAATTATTTATTATTTGGGAGAGAATATCTCTTCATATCTTTATTTATAGTTTTTTGCGTATTTTCTTGTACATATTCGTCCTACAAAGTGCACGAACTGCAGTTGCAAACGCTTGCAACCATCTCCTAACTACAAACATTTGAAACACTCTTTTGATGCTATTTGCTTAGCGCCACATAAAAAAAAATGTGTTGCGCTGTTTTTGACTTGTGCCTGTCAATGAATTTTTTTTTCTGTTCTGGGTTGTCAGAAGGATGTCTGGTACTTGCAGCTGGCTTGTTGTGCTCTTTTTGCTCTGCTCTCCAGCCTTATAACAGAGGCCATCCGAAATATCTCGTAATTTTTAATGGGTTCACTTAGGTTGCCTTTGGCTTTTCATTTGAAATATGCTTTTCATTTCGAATGTTTCTATGTGTCGAGCACTTTTACGTTGCAGTGTTCCGGGTTCTTGAAGTTTTCAAACGCATGTCTCTGTTACTTTGATTATTTTGCATTCTATTTTATTGGATATTCATGTATGCCTACAACAGTTCACCATGTTTGTATTGCACTTAGAAGTACAAAAATTGTGCCATGCTGGTGTGGTCAATAAATCCAAATGTGACTCTGCCTTCGACTTTTTATCCTGATGAACTACTGTCTGCTTTCCAATGAGTGTGTGTACATGTACTAGATCTCCATATACCCAGGCAGCACGCCGCCATTGGACCGATCTCGGCCCAACGTCGGCAAATGCCGGCAGCAATATTGGCCCCACGTCGGCAAATCACGATCGCGCTACTTTCACCCGCATCGGCCCGACGTCGGCTAGCCGCCTTTGGGCCGATGCGGGCTTGCCGGCTTCGGGCCGACGTGGGCTAGCCAGCGTCGGTCCGAGACGGGCCTGCCGTTATTCAGCCGATGATGGCAAGCCGTCAGTGGGCCTATGTATGCTAGCCGATGCTGGCGCGGTGTCGGCCCCGCCGACGTCGGGTAGCCGCCGGCGTGACCGTTTACACCCGTTATTATGTTTTAGAAGTGGTGGCTTACCGTGCGTTAAGTACGGTAGTACTGTACCGTCGTGGTCGGCACGTAGCTAGTTTATATGGAGACACCGGCGGTTGTTGCTCGATGCGTAAAGTAACTTGATCAGGCAGGCTGATACATGTGTTATAAAGTAAAATGGCTGCGTGCCGACCACGGCAGTTCGGTATTACTGTGGTTACTGTACTGTAAGTCAGCAGCGCTAAAATAGACTATTCGCGGCCCAACGACATTCATCGACTGCCGTTGGTGCCATATTCGAAAAATACTTCCTAATTAGAACGACTGCTCCACTGATGTCTTAGTGTGCGATTAAGACCGACAAGTCTGTCGAACCGTGCAAGGCCGAGAACGAAAGTCAATATTGTCTCTAACACAACTAAAGTGATCAACTACGCATGCGTCTGAGAAATTAAGGAGCAACACATTTGCAAGGTGATAAACACAAATTTATTCACAGATATGAACACACGCCAGCAGTTCCGGAATAATTATGCCATAAAGGAATATCTAAACATCTATAGATACCGTAGCCAACATCTAAACAACCCCACACCACCGTATTCCT
>NW_023614939.1:0-120001 GCF_013339695.2 Rhipicephalus sanguineus
TGCTCAGGTCACAGTAGATTACGTCAACCTGTCCTCTCTGAGAAATAGGTGTGGAGATCTGCGTCATGAAACTAGCAAGATTTGTGGTAGTTGAGCGGCCAGCAAGAAAACCATGTTGATTTGGAATCAGTGAGTTTTTCACACTAAAAGACAATATTTTGTGAAGAGCCAGTTCGAAGATCTTTGATGTGGCACATAGTAGAGAAATCGGGCGATAATTAGAAACATCTGTAATAATAATAATAATAATAATAATAATAATTGTAAAGAAGAAGAGTGGCCTCAGCGGCATTGCACTGCGCCTGAGCGGCATCACCATCGGCATGAGCTCCTGGTTGCTGCGCTTGGCCGAACGCTGCTGACCGCTGCTTGTTCTTACCATATTCTTTGCCAATAAACCTCTTAGCAAGTGGTGGAGGCTGCTAGGTTTCGATCGCCCTGGAACTCCGGAATCGCACCCTACCCCCCATCATGCCCAGCGACGCAAGTGCCACTCATCCAAGTCCTCCAACGGCACCGCCCACTCTACTTTGCGCCGGTTCCTTGCGTCTGCGAGATCCCCCCATCTTCTCGGGCACTGACGACAAGGACGTGGACGATTGGATCTCCACATACGAGCGCGTGAGTGTTCACAACAAGTGGGACGATGACTCCAAGTTGAGCTACGTTTCTTTTTATCTGTCGGACGTGGCCAAACTGTGGTTCATAAACCACGAAGCTGACCTTCCTACGTGGTCGGTTTTCAAGACCAGCCTCACCCAGGTTTTCGGTCGGCCCGAGGTACGAAAACTCCGCGCAGAACAACGCTTGCGCACTCGATCCCAACAGCTTGGTGATAACTTCACCAGCTACATCGAGGACATCCTTGACCTTTGCAAGCGGGTGAACGCGTCGATGTCCGAAGAGGAAAAAATCAAACATATTATGAAGGGCATTGAGGACGACGCTTTCCAAATGTTACTGTCGAAGAGTCCCCGCTCTGTCGTCGAACTGACAGAATTATGCCAGAGTTACGACGAGTTACGACGGCAACGTCTTCACACCAGACGTCCTTCGGTGCCTGACGACTCTCTCGCCAGTCTTGGCATCGGAGACGACCACGCTCCTCTGCTGTCGAAGATTCAGGAGTTCATACGCGCCGAGGTCGCTCGTCAACTCTCTTTGATGCCTTGCGTCCCAGACCAACCACGCAGCTCGGCACCTACGCTCCGCGACTTCATCCAAGACCAGGTCGCGCAAGCTATTCCGCCAGCCCGTGAACCGCCGCCAGTCACTGCACCACTCACGTATGCAGAAGCCGTTGCCCGACCTCTTCACCAGACGCTCCAGCCACCACCTATGTATCCACCACCCACCTTTTCACCGCCCCCTATGCCGATGCCACACCGGCCGCCTTTTCCGACTCCCCACCCGCACCTAGGAGCCTACTCCAACCAATGGCGGACCTACGATGACCGTCCCATCTGTTTCGCTTGTGGTGGTGTTGGCCACGTGGCGCGTTATTGCCGTCGTCGCACAGCTTCTCCTCCAAACATTCGACGAATGCCGTCTTTCGCTCCTCAGTTTTCCTCTGCGCCTTCCAGCAATCCGTCCTCTTCATTTGGCCCTGGTCGCTCCTTCGCACCAACCCGCCGCTCACCATCTCCACGTCGTCGCTCGCTTTCTCCGATGCGTCGACGCACCGGACCCACCGAGCAGGAAAACTGATGGCCGCAGTTCCCGAGGCACGAACTACGTCCCCGTCGCCATGCACAAGTCCTCGCCCCTCTCCAGCCAACGTCATTGAAGTGTCGGTCGATGGTATCGTCGTCATGGCACTTGTTGACACAGGCGCCGCTGTATCCGTAATTTCCGCCCAGCTGTGCCGCGAACTCCGAAAAGTTCTGACGCCATTATCCGACCTGTCGCTTCGAACGGCGAACGCGCAAAGCATAACACCTCTCGCGGCCTGCACCTCACGAGTCGTCATCCAAGGACTTGTGTATACCGTGGAATTTGTTGTGCGGCACTCGTGTTCCCATGACGTTATATTAGGCTGGGACTTCCTTGCGAATAATAACGCCGTCATTGACTGCTGTCGCGCCGAACTCGAGCTTTCTGCACTTCCAGACGTTGATGCTGTCGAAACCCCCCTTCCGTGTTATAAACTGTGCGTATCCGACGACACGACCATTCCCCCGAGTTCTTCCATGCTTGTGCCTGTGTCGTGCGCCGCTATTTCAGATGGCGATGTTCTCTTTACGCCCTCTGACCTCTTCATTCACCGCAAGTGTTCTCCACTGCCCGTCGCTCTCCTTACTCTCCACAGTGGCGTCACGAAGACGCTCGTTCACAACACACTGGCGTGGCCCTTACATTTGTTCCATGGTGAATGCCTTGGTCGCGTACAGCCGACCGACACCGTTTATATTTTTCACGCTCCGGCTACTTCAGTTTCTACGGACATCAGCGCACTCACTTCTGATCCTGCTGTTGATCAGCCACTCCTTGACGCTTTCCATCGCTCCATCGATGCCGCAACGTCTTCTTCAGAACGAAGCCAGCTGATCACCCTACTGCAGAAGTTTCGCGCTTCTTTTGACAGCCATGCTTCTGGTCTCGGTCGCACATCGACCATTTCTCACACGATTGACACAGGAGCCCATGCGCCTCTACGGCAACGTCCCTATCGAGTCTCGGCGTCGGAGCGCCGTGTTATTGACGATCAGGTTGCTGACATGCTCCAGCGAGGTATTGTGCAACCTTCCAACAGTCCTTGGGCGTCACCGGTCGTTCTTGTTAAGAAGAAGGATGGTTGCATTCGCTTCTGTGTCGACTACCGACGTTTAAACAAGATCACCTGGAAGGACGTTTATCCGTTACCGCGAATCGACGACGCCCTCGACTGTCTGCAGGGAGCGGAATACTTTTCTTCGCTGGATTTGCGATCTGGGTACTGGCAAGTTCTCATGGAAGCATCTGATCGCGCGAAAACAGCATTTGTCACACCTGACGGATTATACGAATTTACTGTCATGCCTTTTGGCCTATGCAATGCCCCAGCCACTTTTGAGAGGATGATGGACACTATTTTACGAGGCCTCAAGTGGAACACCTGTTTATGCTACCTCGACGACATAGTTGTCTTTTCCGCCGATTTCAACACCCATTTAAGTCGTCTCGAGCGCGTTCTCACATGCCTCACTGACGCAGGACTTCAGCTCAACCTAAAGAAGTGTCGTTTCGGCGCCCGACAGCTCACCATTCTTGGACACGTCGTATCTCGGGATGGCATCCTTCCAGACCCAGCCAAGCTTCGCGCAGTCGCCGATTTTCCTAAACCGAAGAACCTCAAGGAGCTCCGAAGCTCTGTCGGCTTGTCGTCGTACTTCAGACGCTTCATTCGAAATTTCGCCTCCATATGTGCGCCCCTGACAGACCAACTTAGCGGCGACAAGGACCTTTCCGCTTGGTCACCAGCCTGCGACGACGCCTTCACCAAATTACGCCGTCTGCTAACTTCGCCGCCCATCCTCCGCCACTTCGATCCTACCGCTCCGACGGAGGTCCACACTGATGCCAGCGGCGTCGGACTTGGCGCTGTGCTCGCGCAACGAAAAACAGGGTTTCATCAATATATCGTCGCCTACGCGCGCCGAACTCTGACGAAAGCCGAGGCTAACTACTCAGTTACCGAGAAAGAGTGTTTAGCCATTATTTGGGCCCTTGGAAAATTCCGCCCTTACCTGTATGGTCACGCATTTGACGTCGTCACTGACCACCACGCCCTTTGTTGGCTATCCACTCTTAAGGACCCCTCTGGACGACTTGCTCGCTGGGCCCTCAAACTTCAGGAGTACGACATCCGCGTTATTTACAGATCCGGTCGCAAGCACACGGACGCTGACGCCCTTTCTCGCTCACCGGTATCGGATGACGGTGCTTGCCTATCTATCCTTGAGCCTGCACTTGTATTTCCCGCCCTACGCAACATGACGGCGGAGCAACGGAAGGATCCCTGGATCAGTGCCCTCATTGGCATCCTTTCTGATCCCGTCACCTCTTCGCCGTCTCGTGCTCTCCGTCGCCAGGCTACCAACTTTTGCATTCGGGATGACCTTCTTTATCGACGCAACCACCTTTCCGACGGTCGCAAGTGGCTTCTTGTGATACCCCGCCACCTCCGTGCTGTTATATGCGATGCTTTCCACGCGGACCCACAGTGCGCGCATGCGGGCCTCTTCAAGACATACGCTAGGCTTCGACTCCGATTTTATTGGCGCGGCATGTATAACTACGTACGGAAGCTCATTCGCTCGTGTGCTCAGTGCCAACGACGAAAGTTACCTGCCGGACAAGTCTATCCGGCACAACCTCTTCCCTGCCCTAGTCGACCCTTTGACCGTGTTGGCATTGACATATACGGACCTCTGCCATCAACTCTTGCAGGTAACCGCTGGATTATCGTTGCGGTAGATCATCTGACGCGCTATGCCGAAACAGCCGCACTGCCGACTGCCACAGCCCGTGACGTTGCCACGTTTCTGTTGCGACATTTCGTTCTGCGACATGGCGCCCCTCGCGAGCTCCTAAGCGATAGAGGGCGTGCCTTCCTTGCCGACGCTTTGAAGGCCCTACTTGACGAATGCCGAATCGTGCACCGCACAAGTACAGCGTATCATCCGCAAACGAACGGCATGACAGAGCGCTTCAACCGTACTCTTGGCGATATGCTATCAATGTACGTCGCCTCTGATCATTCAAATTGGGACCAAGTTCTCCCTTTCGTCACCTACGCTTACAATACTGCGGCACAAGCTACTACTGGATTTTCTCCGTACTTTCTTCTATACGGACGAGAACCGTCCAATACGATTGACACCATTCTTCCATATAAACCTGACGAGTCCGAAAGTACCCCCCTGTCTGAAGCTGCCCGACATGCTGAAGAATGCCGCCAGCTTGCCCGCTCCTTTTCTACCGAGGACCAGTGGCAGCAGCAATCCCGTCAACCTGGAGACCGTTCGGCACCAACTTTTCCCCCTGGCTCTTTGGTATGGCTTCGGGTACCCGCTACCGCACCCGGCCGCTCCGCAAAACTCGTTGCCAAATACCTCGGACCATACCGCGTTGTAGAGCAAACGTCCTCCGTCAATTACCTCGTGGAGCCCATCACACCATCGACAGATCTACGCTATCGGGGCCGCGAACTGGTCCACGTCTCTCGTATTAAGCCGTACTACGACCCAATCGTTGTGTCCTCACCCTAAGCCGCCAGGATGGCGCCTTTTTCTGCGGAGGGCAATTGTAAAGAAGAAGAGTAGCCTCAGCGGCATTGCTCTGCGCCTGAGCGGCATCACCATCGGCATGAGCTCGTGGTTGCTGCGCTTGGCCGAACGCTGCTGACCGCTGCTTGTTCTTGCCATATTCTTTGCCAATAAACCTCTTAGCAAATAATATTAATAATAATAATAATAATCAATCAATCAATCAATCATTTATTTAACGTGCCCAGGAACAACCGTGAGGTCTTTGTGCAGGCGCACGCAAAAATAAAATCAATAAAAATAAACAATACAATACAGACAGTCTTCAGAAATAAAAAGAGCAAAAACACGTAGACAAAGAGAAATGAACACTAAAGGGGAGGAGTAAAATAAGACAATATGAGAAATATTGAAGGGGAATAAAAAATTAGATTGCACATATACAACTATGCGGAAAGACGGAGAAGGGAATACTTTGTACACTGTGCCATACTATGTCAAAACAGTGCAAAGCTCGGATAAAAACAGTGATTGTGGACTATGAAAAACGTCAAGATCAAGAAAATTAATATTATAAAGACTTTGTATTCTGTGAACGGTAGAGTGTTGGAAGAAGCAGGCGGGTACATGAAACGGTCTGTTCTCTCTGGTTAACTTACGCGGAATTCGAAAATTAACACAATTCAGAAGTACAGGGCAGGATATGAAACCGTGGACTAGCTTGTAGAGAAATAAGAGATCAGAACGATTTCGTCGGCAGTGAAGTGATGGCAGTGATAATGACTCAGCAGTATTTGAACGAGATCCAGAGTCATTTTTAGCAAAGCGATGGTTATATATGCTGAGGGATTTTTTCTGGACTCGTTCAATGGTGTTACCGCTGGATTGAGCAATGCCATTCCATATCACGGACGCATACTCAAGTTGCGGAAGACATATTGGCGTGTACAATTTGTGTAGGGCCATGGGAGACCTGAATTCTCGAGATATTCTACAAACACATCCGAGAGAACGAAGGCCCCGCATAGCAGCACGCTTAACGTGAGAAGAAAAGTTTAACGCGCTGTCAACAACAACACCAAGATCACTGATTTCATAAACCTTGCATAACGGCACAGAATTGACAAAGTATTGAAATGACACGCTAGATGTTTTGCGAGTGATAGACATGAATTTTGTCTTTGAGGTATTTAGAGAAAGGTTATTGCCGTTGCACCATTCGGAAAAAGAACACAAATCTGACTGCAACAAGCGACAGTCGTTAACTGAATGAATTTCCTTAAATATCTTGACGTTATCGGCATACAAGAGTAAAGAAGAATTACGAATGGCAAAAGAAACATCATTAACGTAAATTAAAAATAGGAGTGGGCCTAATACCGACCCTTGAGGGACCCCACTAGTCACTTTATACAAAGAAGAGGTTTGACCATTTACGGCAACATAACAAGATCTATTGAGCAGATAGCTGTGCAAGAGAGTCACAATCGACAAGTCAACGTCAAAGTTCGCAAGTTTAACCATAATCAGTGTGTGGCTGACTACGTCAAAAGCCTTGCTCAGGTCACAGTAGATTACGTCAACCTGTCCTCTCTGAGAAATAGGTGTGGAGATCTGCGTCATGAAACTAGCAAGATTTGTGGTAGTTGAGCGGCCAGCAAGAAAACCATGTTGATTTGGAATCAGTGAGTTTTTCACACTAAAAGACAATATTTTGTGAAGAGCCAGTTCGAAGATCTTTGATGTGGCACATAGTAGAGAAATCGGGCGATAATTAGAAACATCTGTCTTAGAGCCCGACTTAAATACTGGGAAAACACGAGCAGTTTTCCACATGCTAGGAAATGTGGAAGTTTCCAGGCAGTTATTAAAATCGTAGTCAGTACTGGGACAAATATAGTACCATATGCTTTTAGTATGGCGGAGGGGATGCCATCTGGGCCACATGATAAGGATGGTTTTAAGCGCTTAATGCATTCGCTGATAGGATTTTCATCCAGCGACAAAGCACTGGATGAGCTAACTGTCTTGGGCTGTTGTCTGATATCAGTGCTGGAGTCTGAGGCCTTATAAACGGATGAGAAATGTGTGGCAAAACAGCCAGCGACGGCATGCACTTCTACCCCATTTGAGTCTAGTAGTCTGAAGGACTCTCCGCTTTTGCTAGACCGTTTACGTACATACTTCCAAAACTCAGCCGGCCTGTCAGAGGCGCTTTTTTGTAAGAATTGAATGTACGAACTATGATCCCGTTTATATAGGCGTTTAGAGAGAGTTCGAAAAAAGCTGAACTCTTCCTTCCACTCGCTGGATGGAGAACATTTAGATTTCCTGTGTGCGTGATCTTTATGCTTCAGTGCACTGATAAGTTCAGATGAGAACCAGTGGGGATATTTACGTTGTTTATGTGTGTATTGGGGAATAAAATTACGCATGCTGTTCAGTACAAGCTCCGCAAACTGATCAACCTGGTCATCAACATTCGGTTTGTCAGTAACCTGTGACCACTCAACGGTGGACAAGTGATGATAGAGGCCCGTGTAATCACCTCGCTTGAACGCAAATCTTGGAGATTTGTTTACGTAACTGCTGTAGCTCGTTGTTTCGGCTGATGCAGATAATCTTACGTCAAGTGGTGGCTGGAATTTGTCCGGACGTACAAGAGAGATGTTGGAGCGGGAAACTTCAAGGGGTTGATCGTTTGACACACACAGGTCTAAGACGTTGCCACTGGAATTGACGACTGAATTATGTTGCACTAGGAAATTAAACGCCAGAAAGTCCAAGAGCAGGCTGCACTATTTCTCTGTGAAATGATTGTAATGAGAAAAGGTAAGCGTGCTCCAGTCAATTCCAAGTGCATTGAAATCCCCAAGAACAATAATTCTGTGCCCACTATGAGAAGATATCACAAGTTCAATAGAAGACATGACATCGTGAAACGAGGCTGGGGAAATGCTGGGCGGTAAATAGAAGAATCCGATCAACAATTTTTCACGGCGCTCAAGGTTGATTTCTAGCCAGATCGATTCTTCGATAGTTTCTAGGTCTTTCCGTCTAACGGATTTCAGTGAATTGTCAATGGCAATCAGCACGCCACCGCCTTTCTGTTTGGTTTCACTGAAATCTCGGTCACGGCGGAAGGTGTTGTAGGTCGGGGGAAAAAAGTCTGATGAGGGAATTTCAGTGCCGAGCCAGGTTTCAGAAATAGCGATAATAGGAAAAGAAGACGAAAGAACATTAGAGAAAAACTCCAGTGTCTTGGTACGCAGACCCCGAGCATTTTGGTAGAATATGTCTACTTTACACGGCACTTTCGATTCCAATCACTTGCTCAGAGGGATGAAGCATGTCATCGCGCAGCTCCCCACGAAATGGCTTGAAGAGGCATCCGAGGGGCCACATCGAAGGGTCATTCAGGCGTTGTAGCGTTTCCTCGTCAACTTCGATATAGAATGAAGAATATGACTGGAATCTTGTTTGAAGTCGCCGGCAGGAAAT
Source organism: Rhipicephalus sanguineus (assembly GCF_013339695.2). Lineage (NCBI taxonomy): Eukaryota > Metazoa > Arthropoda > Arachnida > Ixodida > Ixodidae > Rhipicephalus > Rhipicephalus sanguineus. The sequence continues at coordinate 8,748 of NW_023614939.1, forward strand.
GGGAGACATATCGAATGAAGCAATATGTTTTTTGATGTCAGCAGCAGTGGTGTCCGGGCTCAGCTTCGTAACAAAAATGGCCTTTGGCCGTTGTGGCCGTTGTGGCCGCTGAGCTACAGATATAGTGGATGTCTTCAATGCTCCAAACGAGGCGGGTTTCTTCTTTCTTACACCCTCAGTTACCGCTGCAGAAGAGGCTGTCGCAGGCATCACACTGACACGCTCGGACGTGTCTACGTCACATGGCGGCGAATTCGAAGATGAAAGAATTTTGGACAGAGGTTGTTCAGAGTACGCAGGTTGCTTGGAGGTCACAGATCGGCCAACGGTCACCTGCTCTGGAGGGCTCACAGGTGCCTTCACTGACACGGCGGCCGTGCGGCGCGTCAGCTCCTCACGCAGGAAGCGGACCTCTGCACGAAGGGAGGCGACCACACGGGCTTGTTGTTCAACACCGCGGGAATGATCCTTACGGAGGCGCTCGTTTTCTTCGCGTAGTTGGGATACCTCGTCGCTGAGGAACGAGATTCCCTCCAACGCGTCGAGGAGGAGGCGGCGCAGCCCGGCGAGGTCACCACCCGGAGGGGCACACGTGGAGAGGGAACCGGTTTGAGAGCTGCATGGCTCATCGCTGCACGCCGCCGAGTTGTCTTCGTTAGGCTTACGAGAAGAACTGCTCAGATCACATAAATTGCAGAAAATGAGCGCGATCCAGACTTTAGAAGTTGCAGCTCTTCATCAGGCCAGGTTACACACTTCGCATGAACACGTTTAGAAGAACTTTCACAGCGGAAAAACTGCTGCTTACCGAAAAACGGGCAGGAGCATAGCAAGCATGCATCCCGACTGGGAGCCATGGTGCGGGACTATAATAATAATAATAATAATCAATCAATCAATCAATCAAACGTTTATTTAATGTGCCCAGGAACAACCGTAAGGTCTTTGTACTGGCGCACGAAACAAAAAACAAAAAAAACAAAAAAACAAAGGAAACATTCATAATAATATATCAGGGATGAAAAATGTTATAAAATTGCCCATATACAACTATGCGCAGGCAGAACAAAAAATATCAACAGTGTACAAGGTTATGTAGGTACAGTGCAAAGCTCGGAGCAGAACAACGACTGGGAGCTGTGAAAAACATCGAGCTCCAAAAAGTAAGCATTGTAAAGACGTTGTATCCTGCCAATGGTCGAATGTTCACAGAGGCAGGCGGTTACATGAAAAGGTCTATTCTCTCTGGTCAGCTTACGTGGAATTCGGAAATTAATACAGTTGAGCAGTACAGGGCAGGATATGATACCATGCATAAGCTTGTAAAGAAATAACAGATCAGCGCGATTTCGTCGGCAGCAAAGTGATGGCAATGATAATAATCCAGCAGCGTTAGAACGAGATCCAGAGTTATTTCTAGCGAAACGATGGTTGTAAATGCTTAAGAATTTTTTCTGGACTCGCTCAATGGCGTTGCTGCTGGAATTAGGAATGCCATTCCAGATCAGAGATGCATACTCTAGTTGAAGACATAGCGCGGTGTACAATTTTCGGAAGGGCACAGGAGAACGGAATTCTCTGGACATTCTGCAAACACAGCCTAGGGTGCGAAGACCCGCAAAGCAACACGCTTAGCGTGAGCAGAAAAGTGTAAGGTGCTATCAAAAAGAACACCTAGATCATTGATCTCACATACCTTACACAACGACACAGAATTGACAGAATATAAAAATGGCACACTGGATGTTTTTCGACTGAAACTCATTACCTTGGTTTTTGAAATATTTAGGGAGAGGTTATTGCTCCTGCACCATTCAGAAAAAGAACACAAATCAGATTGCAGCAAGCGACAATCGATAACTGAATGAATTTCCCTAAATATCTTTAAGTCATCGCATACAAAAGGAAAGAAGAATTCCGAATGACAGAAGAAACATCATTAACATAAATTAAAAAGAGGAGTGGGCCCAGTACCGACCCTTGAGGAACCCCACTAGTAGCTTTATACAAAGAGGACGTTTGGCCATTAACGGCAACGTAACATAATCTATCAAGAAGATAGCTATGGAGGAGATTCACAATTGAAGAATCAACATCAAAGTGTGCAAGTTTATCCACAAGCAGCGAATGGCTGACAACATCAAAAGCTTTGCTAAGGTCACAGTAAATGGCGTCAACCTGTCCTCTCTGCGAAATAGGCGTGGAGACTTGCATCATGAAACTGGCAAGATTAGTGACAGTTGAGCGGCCAGCGAGAAACCCATGCTGATTCACAATCAATGAATTTTTTACATCAAAAGACAATATTTTGTGAAGAGCAAGCTCAAAGATTTTGGATGCGGCACAAAGAAGGGAAATAGGGCGGTAGTTCGAGACGTCACTTTTGCAGCCAGACTTAAACACTGGGAAAACACGAGCAGTTTTCCACATGCTAGGAAACGTTGAAGCATGCAGACACTTATTAAATATGGTAGTCAATACTGGGACAAGTATACTGCCATAGGCTTTTAGTATGGCAGAGGGGATGCCATCTGGGCCAGCTGAAAAGGATGGTTTCAAGCGCTTAATGCATTCTGAAATGGAATCTTCATCTAGCGACACAGCATCAGCTGTGCCAACTGCCTTAACCTGTCGACCGTTACTAGCTACAGAGGCTGGAGACTTAGAGACAGATGAAAAATGCATGGCAAAACAGTCAGCAACGGCTTGAACTTCTACTCCATTTGGGTCCAGTATCTTGAAGGACTCGCCACTTTTGCTCGACCGTTTGCGCACATACTTCCAAAACTCAGTCGGCCTGTCAGACGCGTTTTTTTCTAAAAATGAAATATATAGGCTGTGATCCCGTTTATAAAGGCGTTTACAAAGAGTACGAAAACGACAGAATTCTTCCTTCAAATGAGTTGATGCAGAACGTTTATACTTCCTGTGTGCACGATCTTTATGTTTCAGTGCACTTATAAGTTCTGATGAGAACCAGGAGGGATATTTACAATGATGAGGTGTATACTGGGGAATGGACTTGCGCATGCTGGTCAAGATAAGCTCCGTAAACTGATCGACTTGATCATCAACATTGGATTTGTCATTTACCAGTGACCAATCTGTGGTGGACAAGTCATGGTACAAGGCAACGTAGTCACCTCGCTTGAAGGCAAATCTGGGCGTGTTCTCGATTTTTCTGGGAAAGCTTGGTTTTTCTGGTGAAATACAGAGTGTTAGTTTGAGTGGTGGGTGAAATTTGTCAGGACGAACAAGAGAGATGTGAGAGAGTGATACTTCGATAGGTTGATTATTAGAAATACACAGATCTAGGACGTTACCACAGGAATTGACCATACTATTGTGCTGCTCTAGGGAATTAAAAGCGAGAAAATCTAACAATACACTGCATTTGTTCTTTAAGAAATGATGATAATGAGAAAAATTAAGTGTGGTCCAGTCAATTCCAGGTGTGTTAAAATCGCCAAGTACAAGAATTGTGTGCTTCTTATGTGAAATTACCACATTTTCAATAGAAGAGACGATCTGATTAAAAGCAATTTGTGAACCGCTAGGCGATACATAGAAACATCCAATTAACAATTTTTCACAGTGCTGAAGCCTAATTTCGATCCAAATTGATTCAGAAATTGTTTCTATGTCCTTGCGTCTGACAGATTTCAGAGAACTGTCTATAGCCATCAATACACCACCACCTTCTTGTTTAGTTGCACAGAAGTCCCAATCACTGCGGAATGTGGTGTAGTTCGACGGAAGATAGTCACAGGAAGGAATTTCACTGCACAGCCACGTTTCAGAAATCGCAATAAGGTAAAAAGAAGACGAAACAACATTAGCAAAGAATTCGCGCGTCTTAGTGCGAAGACCACGAGCGTTCTGATAAAATATATCCAAATTACACGGCACCGTTGCTTACGGGTGCGCACTCTGAGGGATGGAGCATGTCGTCGTGGAGAATCCCACGGAATGGTTTGAAAAATAATAATAATAATAATAATAATAACAATAATAATAATAATAATAATAATAATAATAATAATAATAATAATAATAATAATCAATCATTTATTTAACGTGCCCAGGAACAACCGTAAGGTCTTTGTGCTGGCGCACGCAAAAAAAAAACAATAAAAATAAACAATACAATACAGACAGTTTTCAGAAATAAAAAGAGCAAAAACACGTAGACAAAGAGAAATGAACACAAAAGAGGAGGAGTAAAATAAGACAACACGAGAAATATTGACGGGTAAAAAAAAATTAGATTGCATGTATACAACTATGTGGAAACACTGAGAAGGGAAGACTTTGTACATCGTGCCACACTATGTCAAAACAGTGCAAAGCTCGGATAAAAACAATGATTGTGGACTATGAAAAACGTCAAGATCAAGAAAATTAACATTATAGAGACTTTGTATTCTGCGAACGGTAGAGTGTTGGAAGAAGCAGGCGGTCAGCCTGCTTCTGCCATAATAATAATAATAATAATAATAATAATAATAATAATAATAATAATAATAATAATAATAATAATAATAATAATAATATTAATAATAATAATAATAATAATCAATCAATCATTTATTTAACGTGCCCAGGAACAACCGTGAGGTCTTTGTGCAGGCCCACGCAAAAAAAAAACAATAAAAATTAACAATACAATACAGACAGTCTTCAGAAATAAAAAGAGCAAAAACACGTAGACAAAGAGAAATGAACACAAAAGCGGAGGAGTAAAATAAGACAATATGAGAAATATTGAAGGAAAATAAAAAATTAGATTGCACATATACAACTATGCGGAAAGACGGAGAAGGGAAGACTTTGTACATTGTGCCATACTATGTCAAAACAGTGCAAAGCTCGGATAAAAACAATGATTGTGGACTATGAAAAACGTCAAGATCAAGAAAATTAATATTATAAAGACTTTGTATTCCGTGAACGGTAGAGTGTTGGAAGAAGCAGGCGGGTACATGAAACGGTCTGTTCTCTCTGGTTAACTTACGCGGAATTCGAAAATTAACACAATTGAGAAGTACAGGGCAGGATATGATACCGTGGACTAGCTTGTAAAGAAATAAGAGATCAGAGCGATTTCGTCGGCAGTGAAGTGATGGCAGTGATAATAATTCAGCAGTACTTGAACGAGATCCAGAGTCATTTTTAGCAAAGCGATGGTTATATATGCTGAGGAATTTTTTCTGGACTCGTTCAATGGTGTTACCGCTGGATTGAGCAATGCCATTCCATATCACGGACGCATACTCAAGTTGCGGAAGACATATTGCCGTGTGCAATTTGTGTAGGGCCATGGGAGACCTGAATTCTCGAGATATTCTACAAACACATCCGAGAGAACCAAGGCCCCGCATAGCAGCACGCTTAACGTGAGAAGAAAAGTTTAACGCGCTGTCAACAACAACGACAAGATCACTGATTTCATAAACCTTGCATAACGGCACAGAATTGACAAAGTATTGAAATGACACGCTAGATGTTTTGCGAGTGATAGACATGAATTTTGTCTTTGAGGTATTTAGAGAAAGGTTATTGCCGTTGCACCATTCGGAAAAAGAACACAAATCTGACTGCAGCAAGCGACAGTCGTTAACTGAATGAATTTCCTTAAATATCTTGATGTCATCGGCATACAAGAGGAAAGAAGAATTACGAATGGCAAAAGAAACATCATTAACGTAAATTAAAAATAGGAGTGGCCCTAATACCGACCCTTGAGGGACCCCACTAGTCACTTTATACAAAGAAGAGGTTTGGCCATTTACGGCAACATAACAAGATCTATTGAGCAGATAGCTGTGCAAGAGATTCACAATCGACAAGTCAACGTCAAAGTTCGCAAGTTTAACCATAATCAGTGTGTGGCTGACTACGTCAAAAGCCTTGCTCAGGTCACAGTAGATTACGTCAACCTGTCCTCTCTGAGAAATAGGTGTGGAGATCTGCGTCATGAAACTAGCAAGATTTGTGGTAGTTGAGCGGCCAGCAAGGAAACCATGTTGATTTGGAATCAATGAGTTTTTCACACTAAAAGACAATATTTTGTGAAGAGCCAGTTCGAAGATCTTTGATATGGCACATAGTAGAGAAATCGGTCGATAATTAGAAACATCTGTCTTAGAGCCCGACTTAAATACTGGGAAAACACGAGCAGTTTTCCACATGCTAGGAAATGTGGAAGTGTCCAGGCAGTTATTAAATATCGTAGTCAGTACTGGGACAAATATAGTACCATATGCCTTTAGTATGGCGGAGGGGATGCCATCTGGGCCACATGATAAGGATGGTTTTAAGCGCTTAATGCATTCGCTGATAGGATTTTCATCCAGCGACAAAGCACTGGATGAGCTAACTGTCTTGGGCTGTTGTCTGATATCAGTGCTGGAGTCTGAGGCCTTATAAACGGATGAGAAATGTGTGGCAAAACAGCCAGCGACGGCATGCACTTCTACCCCATTTGAGTCTAGTAGTCTGAAGGACTCTCCGCTTTTGCTAGACCGTTTACGTACATACTTCCAAAACTCAGCCGGCCTGTCAGAGGCGCTTTTTTCTAAGAATTCAATGTACGAACTATGATCCCGTTTATATAGGCGTTTAGAGAGAGTTCGAAAAAAGCTGAATTCTTCCTTCCACTCGCTGGATGGAGAACATTTAGATTTCCTGTGTGCGTGATCTTTATGCTTCAGTGCACTGATAAGTTCAGATGAGAACCAGTGGGGATATTTACGTTGGTGAGGTGTATACTGGGGAATAAAATTAAGCATGCTGCTCAGTACAAGCTCCGTAAACCGATCAACCTGGTCATCAACATTAGGTTTGTCAGTAACCTGTGACCACTAATAATAACTAATAATAATAATAATAATAATAATAATAATACTTTATTGTACACATCCATAAAAAGTACAAAGAAACGGGCCTGTCGAAGTCTCCGAAGACGTGTGTGACTAGGCCCGGCAGAGCCGGATACAGCGATGTGGTTACGCGGTCACAAAATAACTTTTTTTGTTTTTGCCAACGAACAGACGGATAATAGACTCCAGTGCTTGTTTACTGACAGTAAATAAAAATGGAGCAAAGAGGGGACAAGAGCATATATAACATAGAGGTAGACCATTCCTAATGTAATTTCACAGCTGCTTTTTTGATGTAGCCGAAAAAAACTCTTGCGGTAGTTCATTGAAGATTTTAGGGATATATACATCTCTGCGCGCTTCTCCATATCTGGTAGAAGACCTCGGTACAATAAAACGCTTTTTTTCTCTGAGTGGTCGACGCGCAACATACGGAACTTTGAAATCATCACACCAGTTGTATCTCAGAATAACCGTTCTGGTAAATAAATCCTGGAACATACAAAACCCTAAATCACGAAAAATAGTATTGGCATCTAACGTACTGCCGTAAACTACACTTTTTAGGATATTACGAAGTAAACTGTCTATACGTGTTTTCCAGCGTTCTGGACAAAATGCAAAAATTGTAATACCATATCTCAGAACACTATATGCTAGCGCATGAACTATCATTTTCTTCAATGGCAGAGGCACCAAGCTCTTTATGTTAAAAAGCAGACATGCCACACTTCTCAATTTGGAACATTTAAAGAAGCACTGGCTAAAAATCCATTCAACATAAAGAGAAGTATTTCCGCCAATGCTTCAAAGTTCCTCCGTAGCGTGGCAACAGCTAACCCATCAATTCCTGGTTGCTTATTCGGACGAAAACTAAAGATTATTCTCCTAAGATGTTCCTTCGACAGCGTGGGCAAATAGGCAGAGGCCGGAACAGATTGTTGAAATGTGCTAGTGCGTTTATGAGCATGCGCATTCTTAGAAAAACGTGTGAAGAAGTGATTGAACTTATCCACCACTATCTCTGGTTTCTCGGAAAACGATTCAAATAAATCAGTGGGCGTGATCTTTTTGCCTCGGAGATTATTTATCAATGCCCACGTCTTTGCTGAATTTTTGTAGGCTTGGTTGAATCGTTCTAAAAAATGCCGCTTTTTTGCTGACCTTAAAAGAGCGACGACCCTATTCCTCGCAATCTTGTATTCCGTTTTTAAATCCTGATTTTTCGGTGCTCGCCTGCTCCGCTTCCATAGCCAATCTCTGTAAGAAATAGCGCTCATTATATCCGCCGTAAACCAAGAGTAATTCTTTCTATGTTTTTTAGTTATGACATAAGTACTTGAACGCTCAAACTTTCTTAGCTGCTCACAAAACTTTTCGTAAACTATGGAATAGTTCGATTCCACAGTTAGTTGCGCCCAGTCAAATTGTGCAATCAACTGATCGAATACTTTGCTATTAAAGATCTCTATTTCCAGATGATTACTATTATTGTTTGTTTCTGTATTTCCTTCGCTCGGCAGAGGCATTTGTCCACATAGGCGACATGCCACGAAATAGTGGTCAGCTAGCTTTTGACTGATCACGCAAGACATTAATGAATAATTTGGCGCTCGAATTGCTATATGGTCGAGACAGGAATATACCAGTCTGGTCTGAATATATTCTTCCCGTGTAGGGTAATTCATGGTCGATTGTAAACCATATTTTGATAATATCCCTATCGGAAAAAACAGCGTTTCCAGTGCCTCCCAGTGCCTTTCAGCGCACTGGGTGGCACTGGAAACGCTGTACAGTGTGCCCCAGTGTACTACAGCACGCTGGGAGGCACTGGGACAAACTGTACAGCGTGGCCAGTGCCGCCCAGTGCGCTGAAAGACGCTGGGAACACTGTACAGTGTGGCCCAGTGTCTTACAGCGCACTGGGAGGCACTGGCCACGCTGTACAGTGTCCGCTCGCGCACTGGGAACACTGGCAGCACATTAGAAAAAACTCGACGCACTAAGTGGAATTCATATAAGATTTGGTATTGGGTCGCGAGAAGTCAAAAGAAAAACCTTGAAATAGTCAAAAGAAAAACCTTGAAAATATTCTATTGTGTGTCCTGTACATATCTAGCTTTAGTTTTAGTTAAGCGACGGAGGTTTGTATACGCTGAAGCAATCATCTGTCGAGCGCTCGCGTGCGCGCTTTCTCTGAAGTGTGTGATCAAGTGTCGTAAATGTAGTTCATATAACTGCATCGAAACAACTTATCATTCGCAACACAATATCACATTAGTATTAGTCTGATAATAACATCAACCTACGCTAACAGCTAGTCCTTCCATATGGGCTCGTACCGCTGAAAGTCCCACGTCACCGGCAACAGTGAGCCAATGTAACGCTCAATCTCGGAGTTTTTAGCTTCTGATTCATGTAGTCGAAGGTGCTAATATGGCCTCGCTTGAGTCGAGTATGATCGAAACTACATTCTAACGGTTATTAGATTCTTCGTATTGAATATCCACGCTCTTCACAGCGATCGCGGCGCACGGAGTACAGCTCTAAGCCTAACGGCCGGTTCGGCTAGGATGCTGTACTGCGGCTGCATAGTACGCGGAACGAAACAAAAAGAACAGAAAATGTGTTCGAACGGGTGACGAAAACTAAAGCCTTCAGTGTGCAGGTCAGATGCAACATTGTTGTTTACGTAGGTATGACTGACTGCTTAGCGAGCCAGTGCGATTGCCGCAACACATCTGCGGTTACGCTAATATTTTTGCGGCAGAAGGGGCCAGACAGACGTTCCGATCCTAGGCAGCACACAAAAAACAAATTAACTACCTTCCCCTTAGGTTCTCGCGAACACGAAGAAACTGAAATCTGCGTTGTAAACGAGAAAATGAAAATACTGGCTACCGGAGGTAGTATAACATGAAGAAAAAAAGTGCCAGTGTCTCGTCTTCCAGGTGTGGTGCAGCGGTACGTGTCAGACTCAGGGTGTATGCTGCATTAAGGTGGTGGGTTCGACTCCCGCTCGGTGTCTTTTTTTTTCGAAATTTCTCTTTTTTTTTGTCGCGGTGCTCGCGTATTAGCCCTAATTACGATCGGGGTATGACCACTGCTTCTAGAAACAATTTAAAAGCCCGATTTCGGCCCGTAACGGGTGGCCCAGTGTGCAGTGCGCCAGCGTCCAGTGTGCCGCGCGCAGCGTCCCAGTATCCAGCGCCACACTGGTCCAATAATCAGGTATGGCACTGGGACAGTGCCACTGGGTTTTCCGATAGGGATCGAAAGGTAATCAGATACAATAACTGAAGTAGAGTTCAATATGTTGATGTTAAGATCTCCTCCCACGCAAGTTTGATCCGCTGCTGCTTGCCATCTAAAACATCATCTAGTTCACGCAAAAATCGTGTGACACTATTTTTAGGAGGACGATAAATGACTAGCAGAATGAGGTCCGTATTTGGCAGCGAAATTTTCATTGGCAGGCATTCAGCATTGGTGAAGCTAATGTCTAATAATGCAGTGCAATATCACATCCTAACAAACAACGCGATCCCACCGCCTCGTTGCTTTGACCTTGACATAAAATGGGCTTTGTAACCATTTAATACAAATATGTTAGTGCCATCTTCTGGTACATTGGATTCGAGTATAACAAATGCATCCACACAGTTCTTCGCCGATTCGTCTAACATTGTAAATTCATCCCAGTATTTTCGAAGGCTTCTAATATTGACGCTAACTACTGTAAAGTCGTGCTCACGGTTGATGCCAAAAACTTCTTTAAACTCAGAGAAGTTTGATACCGTGTAAAAAGTTCATTGCCATATTGTTTATGAAATTTTAGCAATGTCAAGCAGGTTGTTCACTCGGATCAGAGGCGCACTTTCGTCCTTTCTTCGCAAAAATCTTGCCACCCTTCACCCATGAAAATTTGTAGCCTTTTTCTTTTGCTGCCGTTCTCGTTCGCCAAAACAGATTACGGTCAGCCTTGTCAGATTATCACTGAAGAACAGCCTAGGCAACGACCGTTTTGGTGCAAACGCCTTAGTTTTGTTCTAGCATCAAACCACAGTCCCTTGAGGGACACCGAAGAAAAACGCACCAGTACAGTCGGGCTAGACTTGTGTTTTTTTGGCAAGCGATGAACGGCTTCGATATCACTGCTAACAAAATCTGAGAGTTTCAGTTCGTGGCTATGTCCGATAAGACTTCTTTTAGGTTTTCCTCATGTTCGACTGTAGCCCTTCAATTTCCATGTTGGCCTTTCTGCTATATTGTTCGCGTTCATTTAGATCCTGTTGAAGCTGCTGAATTGTTTCTGCTTGCGTTTTCAGTTCAGATTTCAGTTCAGCGATCTGGGTCTCCCGCGCGGCTTCCTTTCTTTGCTGGCTGATAGCTGCGCCAGGACCAAATCGTACTGTTTTGCCATGAAAGAAACAGTTTCTTATAGATCCTTCACTGACGTAGTTCCTTTTGTGAATTCAGCTTTTAGGAGAAGCAAGGAGTCAACTTTCCCATATAAGGTCAGCAAAGCACCCAAACTATCTTTAATATCTGCTAGCTCTGACACAAGCCCAGATTCTGAGGATTCTCCTGGCGGAGTCGTTCCCGCTGCCAGCGGGCCCGCCCCCCCACGTTGCTTCGCCGCACGGCATGTACTGCATACCCATGACTCACGTTTACTTTGACTCTTCGCCGCGAAAGTATTTTGAGCTACCCCAGAGCATTGCGTTCCCAAATGATAAGGGTTCCCACATTCCACACACTTCAAAAAACGACCGTCATCTGGTAGTGCCTTGTTACAAGCGATACAACTATCCATAGCGCCACAAAACAAGATGCACTCTGCAGTCAGCGGCCAACAAATGTTTGTTAGTTTTACAAGGTGAACATTGTACCTGTAAAATATTGCCACGCCCACTTCTTGTCTTGTTTTGATGTATTCGGGTTTGACCGGCAGGGACGGTTATCAACGCTCGACGCTGTCCGCGAAGTAGTGTTCTAGAAGCGTCGCGATTGTAGTAGATCGGTTTGTTAAGATTGCGCCCCGCACGCGAATGTTCCAGTTTTGTCTAGAGATACGCCGCCACCATCGATATTGCTGAAAGTTCGATAGCGCCTGTATAAAAGCCGACGCGCTTGATCGCTTGTCAGTTGATTGACGGACGACGCCCCGTTCGCCGCTATCATTGTACAGCGTGCATTGCTGTAGTTCTAGTTCTCATTTTCCGGCCACAAGTTCGGCCAAATAAACATTTTCATACTACAAACGCCGACTGCTGTATTCGTCGACGTCACGACCACGTGACATCTGGTGGAGGTGCTGGGTATCGATCCCAGTACCTCTCGCGTGCCAAGCGAGGACGGAGGACGTGCCGAGACTGTCAGCGACGGAAGACGCCGCCCACAGACCAGCAGGCTTCCTTCAGCCGATCGAGCCTCCTCGGCGACCATTCCAGCAGATCGGGATGGACCTCCTGGGGCCGTTCCCAACGTCGACTTGCGCAAATAAATGGATCGTCGTGGCTACCGACTACCTCACCCGCTACGCCGAAACAAAGCCCTGCCCAAAGGCAGTGCCGCTGAGGTAGCCAAGTTCTTCGTTGAGAGCATCGTCCTTCGACACGGCGCCCCAGAGGTTCTCATCACCGACAGAGGTACGGCGTTCACGGCTGACCTAACTCAGGCGATCTTGGAATACAGCCACACAAGCCATCGCCGCACCACCGCGTACCACCCACAGACCAACGGCCTCACCGAGCGTCTAAATAAGACCATCGCTGACATGTTGGCCATGTACGTCGACGTCGAACACAAGACGTGGGACGCCATCCTTCCGTACGTGACCTTCGCGTACAACACGGCCGTACAGGAAACGACGCAGATGACGCCATACAAGTTGGTCTACGGGCGGAGCCCGGCAACGACGCTCGACGCCATGCTACCAAACGTGACCGACGAGGAAAACATCGACGTGACCACCTACCTACAGCGCGCCGAAGAAGCACGACAGCTCGCCCGCCTACGGATAAAGAACCAGCAGACGACTGACAGCCGGCCGCTACAACCTTCGACGACGCCCACATGGAATACCACCGGTGACCGTGTATGGGTATGGACGCCAATACGCCGACGAGGACTTAGTGAGAAGCTTCTTCGACGATACTTCGGACCATACAGGGTACTTCGACGCCTCGGCGCACTCGACTATGAGGTTGCCCTGACGGCATTACGAACTCTCAGCGGCGCCGTGCGCGACCTGAAATCGTCCATGTCGTGCGCCTTAAGCCGTTATTGCGCGTTATCGAACCTGGGGACTCTATTTTTTCCTTCGTTATTGTAATTTATTTGTGTATGCATTGTTTTGTTTTTTCTCTTCTATGTTCTTTCATAAGCATCGGGACGATGCTTTTTCAGAGGGGGGCAATGCCACGCCCACTTGTCTTGTTTTGATGTATTCGGGTTTGACCGGCAGGGACGGTTATCAACGCTCGACGCTGTCCGCGAAGTAGTGTTCTAGAAGCGTCGCGATTGTAGTAGATCGGTTTGTTAAGATTGCGCCCCGCACGCGAATGTTCCAGTTTTGTCTAGAGATAACGCCGCCACCAGCGATATTGCTGGAAAGTTCGATAGCGCCTGTATAAAAGCCGACGCGCTTGATCGCTTGTCAGTTGATCGACGGACGACGCCCCGTTCGCCGCTATCATTGTACAGCGTGCATTGCTGTAGTTCTAGTTCTCGTTTTCCGGCCACAAGTTCGGCCAAAAAACAGTTTCATCCTACAAACGCCGACTGCTGTGTTCGTCGACGTCGCGACCACGTGACAACATGAACTGTCAGCGTCTGGCCGTTGAATCGCCGCCGACTGCAGAGCGCCTTGCACTGCAGGCAGTTTAAGTAGGCGTTCCGTCGGCCAAGGTTTCCAGAGGCTAGTTGCGCAACGGTATGCTTGGGCTGTGACGTGTCGAAATTACTGATGCTTCAGACGAGATGGGATGGCTTGACCCAGAGGTAGAAAGTCCCGTAGCATACGAAGCACGAGCCTGTAAATATGAACTGTCAGCGTCTGGCTGTTGAATCGCCGCCGACTATAATAATAATAATAATCATAATAATATCAGGATTGTGATCCAGTGTTAAGAAGGGGCAGTGTGTTGAATTTCAACCAACAGTTTTTTTAGCAACGGCAGTATGTATATTAAGCAGAGACCCAGCATTATAAGACAGGAAATGGCAGAAAAAATCTACAAATACAATGCCAATTTCGTTCAGGGGAAGAAATAGCCATCTCCTGTGAAGGAATAAAAACTCGCGTCTTTGCGTGGGTTTGTAATAGTGCTGGATGCATCATACAGCACTTCGCATGACCTACCAGCGTTGTCAATTTCGCAACGTTTAATCACCATACGTGTTACATTTGCACGCCACCTGCGCTCTACAGAGGTTAGAATAACAAAGAGCTGAGCTAGTTGGTAAGTATTCATTCTAAAAAGATAGGGCGTGCAAACACGGACACAAGAGAGAAGTCAGGACACCACAAACGCCGACTATCAACTGAAGAGACGCACAACGGCGAAAAAGAAAGAAGGCACAATAATCTGCAACTTGAGAAGCTTTTAGCGCAAACTAAGACAGGGACACAGAGGGAGGCAACAACACCAGCGCTACTATCAACTGAAGGCTTTATTAGGCCAGAAGAAAACATACATACTCGGACTACGTCACTCGCGGCACATGCGCACGGTCAACGGTGCATATCTGCGCATGCCCATGCAACAGGCGAAGCTATCAATCCGGCACGCGTGTGGGTCTACATGGAAGATAACTGTTAAGGCATTTGATTTTATCTTTATGCAAGTTAATCGACGGTTAGCTCACGCATGCGCTACCACTATTCTCGATATGCCATGCTTCAACCATCAGGCGCGTTCCTTCATTTATGTACCGGTACAACACTGCGCATTCATCGAATTTTGGCGTGCACTTACAATCTCGGCAATGTAAGATAGATTAGAAGGTGTGCCTCCGTTTAGCGATCTCTAGTCGGCGTTTGTTAGTTGGCGCACGTGGTGTCCTAACTTCTCCCCTGTGTCCGTGTTTGCACGCTCTGTCTTTTTATAATGCCTGCAGAGGTTGGCTCAAGGTCTTCATTAACGAGGCTCACGTAGGCCACTTAGCGTTGCACTGCCAGGACTGCGGTTGCATTGCAGACTTTGAGCAGTTAGTTTTTAACAGTCGCGCTATTTTTCATATGTGCTTCTATTCTTTCAACTATTTCACTGCTATATCCTGTGATACAGGGCTTAGCAAGCACTGAAATCGGCTAGATGGCACTCATCCGTGGCTTCTATTAATGTCACTGGAACGGGAAAAGCACCGCGACCGTCCTGCCAGCCGCCATATTTGGTCCAGCGCGGCCGAAGCTTTGGCGGCGCGGTGTTGATTTCACGCGGAGTAACGCAGGTTTTGCGCATTGCGTCTGCCTTTGCAACGCCGAATGAAGCATGCCGTTGTTCTTTGACTGATTAGGAAAGAAATAGCGGCAGTTTTCACTAGCCTACATGCGCACGCACGCGTAACTAACGCGATAAAGAAAAGCGAACTGCGCGGCATTTACGCGCTCGGCTGTCGGTATTTATTAAATGCGAATCCTGTCTCAGCGAACTTCTGCGAGTTTGAACGTAGTATCTATCTATCTATCTATCTATCTATCTATCTATCTATCTATCTATCTATCTATCTATCTATCTATCTATCTATCTATCTATCTATCTATCTATCTATCTATCTATCTATCTATCTATCTATCTATCTAGCCGCCCACTATGTGCTCTCCTGACCGTTTCGTTAATGGAATGTATACCAAATTTGGTATGTCAAACATGACTGTATGACGAATATAAACGACAGGTGCTAACATGAAAATAATGACATGTACAGCATGTTTGGTGCGCTCGCGGCCGCTTGGCTAGCGTGATACACACCAAAATTGATATGGCGTGAAAGAGTGTAGACGAACATAAGTTACTGGTCATAACGTGCAAATCATGGTAGGCATACCCTGTAAAACATAATTTACATGGCATGGCCTCAGGGCGCTTGCAGTCGTTTAGTGAAATGCATATATACCAAAATTGATATGACGAGATATTTCTGTATGATGAACGTTGGTGACAGGTGGTAACATGAAAATCATGACTTGATGTCATGTACAGCATGATTTACTTGCCACGCTCATGGTGCGCTCGCGGTCGGTTCGGTAGCTTGATAACAACAAATTGGTATAGGGCGAGGTGACTGTATGACGAACATGAATGACAGGTGGTAACGTGAAAAGCATGACATGCATTACATGTACGGCATGGTTTACATTGCACTGTCTTTGTGCGCTTCCGGCCGTTTGTTCACTGGATGTATACCAAATTTGGTATGGCATGACGTGGGTGCGTGACGAACATAAATTACAGGTCATGCGTTGTATATACCAGATTCTACATGCATGCATGCATGACAAACGCGCTATATATAGTGAACTAGATATCATGACATGAATGATTTCATCTGCCTCAAAGACGAACAAGGCGATATATGCAGCTCTTTGCTGGCTGCTTCGCATTAGATTGATTCCCACAATGTGTGGGATCTGCCGAATTGACAAAAAGGCACAATTACACAGTCACGTCACGCGCTAC
This sequence comes from Rhipicephalus sanguineus, assembly GCF_013339695.2. Lineage (NCBI taxonomy): Eukaryota > Metazoa > Arthropoda > Arachnida > Ixodida > Ixodidae > Rhipicephalus > Rhipicephalus sanguineus. The sequence continues at coordinate 25,315 of NW_023614939.1, forward strand.
CAATCTTGGTGCATATCAAGCCAGCGAACCGGCCGCGGGTGCAACATAAGCATGGCATGTAAATCAGGCCTTACATGGCATGCGTGCCATTATTTTCATATTACCACCTGGTATTTATGTTCGTCATACAGTCACGTCGCGCAATACCGATTTTGGTGCATATCAAGTCAGCGAACCGGCCATGAATGCACCATGGACTTGGCATGTAAATGATGCCTACATAACATGCGTGTCATTATTTTCATGTTACCACCTGGTTATTTATGTTCCTCATACAGTCACGTAATACCGATTTTGGTGCATATCAAGCCAGCGAACCGGCGGTGAGTGCACCATGAGCCTGGCATGTAAATGATGCCTTACATGACATGCTTGCCATTATTTTCATATTACCACCTGGTATTTATGTTCGTCATACAGTCACGTCACGCAATACCGATTTTGGTGCATATCAAGTCCGCGAACCGGCCATGTGTGCACCATGGGCTTGGCATGTAAATGATGCCTTACATAGTATGCGTGCCATTATTTTCATATTAGCACCTGATTATTTATGTTCGTCATACAGTCACGTCACGCAATACCGATTTTGGTGCATATCAAGCGAGCGAACCGGCCGTGAGTGCACCATGGGTTGGCATGTAAATGATGCCTTAGATGGTATGCGTGCCATTATTTTCAGATTACCACCTGGTATTTATGTTCGTCATACAGTCACGTCACGCAATACCGATTTTTGTGCATATCAAGCCAGCAAACCGGCCACGAGTGCACCATGAGCATGGCATGTGAATGATGCCTTACATCACATGCATGTCATTACTTTCATGGTACACACCGTTATTTAGGTTCGTCATTCAATCACGTCACGCAATACAAATCTGTAGCAGCCAGTTTTCATGGCGCACTGATCGTTATATGTGAGCCCAAAGGCGTCATTTATGCCAAACATAAATAAGGGCTGCCCGGCAATGTTATTGTGCATGAACCTTCTGCAGCAAGCACGCGAAACAAGCTGCACTAGCGCAACGGAGACGCCAACATTCCCCGAAACAGCATTTGGGAATTCTCAATGAAACGCTTGCCTCACAAAGGCGGGTATCAGTCGTGGGAACAAATGTTTCGCGCCGTATTCTGTGTAGCCACACAGCCCGTCGCTTGGCATCCTTTTTCCCGCTGGGAATAGGAAAGAGGGCTTTGCCCGTTTCTCGCCGGTTGCTGCTCCCGAAAGCGCAGCCGGCGCAGCACCCAGGCCTTCTTCGATGCCTCAACAGGCTTGCGATGAAGTGTCAAATCGATACAGGATGTCGTTATGTTCCAGCACCCTTTTCTGAGGCTGTAAAAACAATCGCCCTTCAAAGCGCAGTGCGTCGGCGGCCGGGACACGCTAGCGAGGCGAGCGAGCTGGACCATTTATGTGTCGAAGACGCCGAAAGGGCGCGGCGGCGAAGAGAAAAAAATCACAGCATATCCACGGAGTGAATGATGATGAGTGGGCGAAGCTGCGGAGGTTCATCGGTAAACCGTGAATCTTCCGTGAATTCTGCCCAGTACATCATCACCGACGTGAGATCGGGCGCGTTTATACTAAAGGTTCGATGAGTTATGACGACTTGCAGCTCCCTTTAATTTTACATGTACGCTGTGAATTTTCATTGTTTAGAAAACCAATGCTTTAGAAAACATCTGGCGTCTTTTCGTTTTGCTTTAGAAACATCTGGCGTTCTTTCGTTTTGCTTTTACAAAACATCTGGTGTCTTTCGTTAAAGAACCCAGGTGGTCGAAATTTCCGAAGCCCTCCACTACGGCGTCTCTCATAATCATATCGTGGTTTCGGGACGTTAAACCCCAGTTATTATTATTATTACTTTCGTTGGTTTATTTCATCAATCAACGGCGTTTTGAACAAAATTTTTATTGTTTAATCACGCACAGGAGAAATCTCACCAGGCATTACCTTGGAGGTAAACAATGGCTGCTAATGGGAATGAGAGACAAAAGAAGTCGGCTTTTAGCTAACACTTACACTTCTACTTCTACTAACGTTTCCTACTGGAACATGCCAATGACTGCTAATGGGGAATGAGAGACAGAAGAATTCGGCTTCTAGTTAACGCGCACGCTGCGAATTTTTTAGTGTTCAACAACGCACAGGAAAAATCTCCCACCGACACCACCTTGGAGGTGAATATCTGGTACTAGCGTTACGACTGGTTACGCACTACTACGAGCGACGAACGGGTGCCGCCTTAAGGAGCTTCGCCCCTAAAAGAACGCGGTACTTTTCCCGTTGCAGTGACTTTACTCACGTACGCCATGAACCCTCCAGGCGTCGACCCTCAAGGCGTTTGTGTACGGGTGTGTGCAGGTGTATGCGTGTTGTGTGTGTGCATATGTGCGCCTGTGTTTGTGTGTGCTTGTGCGCACGCGTTAACGGGTGCGTGCATGTGCGTGCGTTTGTGTATGTCTTCGCGGTGTTAGTGCGTGTATGCACGTATGTGTGTGTATGTGTGCGCCTGCGCGTGCGTGCGTTTGTGTGTTTTCGCGCGCGTGTATGTATGTGAGTGCGTCCCTGTATCGCGTGTGTATGTATGTGCGTGTGTGCATGTATATCATGTGCATGCACGTTTGCATGTTTGTGCGTGCGTGTCTGTATCACTTGTGCATGCGCGTGTGTGTCTGTATCGCTGTGTATGTGCGTGTGTGTCTGTATCGCGTGTGTATGTATGTGCCTGCGTGACCGTGTAAGTGTGTATTTATGTGCGTGCGTGTATCGCGTGTATATGCGGTGTATGTATGTGCGTGCGTTCCTGTCTGTATCGCGTCTGCATGTATGTCCGTGCGCGTCTGTATCGCGTCTGTATGCGCGTGTATATGTATGTGCGTGCCTTATCGCAGGGTAAGACGCAAAGAGAATTATCTTTTAAAAAGGACACAGTGCGTTTCATCGGTACCTTGGGCACTGAAATCATGGCTGAAATGTTGGCATGATTCATAACGTCCACGCCCTCGGACACACAAATGGCGGAGTCTTCCTCTGCGGCATCACCGGGAGACTTGTCGGATGAGGGAGAAAATTTCAGGAGTGGTCCTCCTCTTTTCGACGGCGAACTTGGGACACCGAGAAAGGACCTGTTGCCCATCATGAGGGAGCCCGACCTGCTCGAGCAGGTCGATAGGGCTTCTAGAGGTAGGTTAACGAGCACCGAAAGCTCACTAAGATGCCTCCCGGCTGCAGACGGGTCCAGCTCACCGGAACAATGCACAGCAAGAAGTCTCCCGTGCAGACGAGCGAGAGTAAGCCATTTGGACCTCTGCATTTTGTAAATGCGGATACCATGATTTGTAGAAAGAATAACACCTCCAAACGGCGCTCGAACATCTTCTGGTAGAACCTTCATGCCTATTAAAAAAATCCAACCAGCTCGACTTCGCGAACACTGTCTAAACAGCGAAGCTTATGCCCGTCATTCATCAGGCTATATCGTACTTGTATGTTTTTCATGTCTTCCCTTCGCTGGCGCTTGGCTTCGGCCTCCCTTGCGCGAACATCGCGGTTGCCTCGGCGACGACATGCCCGTTCTCGCGTCAGCTCGCTCCAGCTCACGTCGGGTGGCTTTTTCATCAAGAGAGCGAGAAGTGTTCGCAATTCTGAAAGTGCAAACTCCTGAACACTGAGCCAGGCACGCTATTTTATTTTACACTCCACAGTGCTTCACCGTCACCCTACCTTGGCGCGTTTCTCGCAGTTTCACCCCCCCCCCCCCCCCAATATCCTGCGCCCTCGCATCTCGCAGCACGGCACATCCCTCCCCTTCCTAGCAAGCCTGACTCTCGCCGCAGTGCAAGGCCACGCGATCAGTTCTACCCCGGACATGAAAGCGTCGACTAAGAACAGCTTCGCTCTTAAAAGCCAGTGTGCGCAATCGGTCGTGTCGAGCTTACCTATTTCATGTGGCAAAACTTATATGGACAAAGTGGGAGGTGCGTAAACTATCGCCCCTGGGAACATTGTCGAAATGTGAGGGGAAATTGCGGACGTTTCCTAGATGTACAGAGGCGTCCACTTCCACCTTGTACACCGTACCGTGTGGCCAGCGCTCCGCGGAGTGCCTCTCACTTGTTGAACTAGCGCGCAAGCGCAGTGACAGCTGTAGGTGGAGCCGCAGCGTCGTCTGCTAAAGCGCGGCGGCTCCACCATATCGCGCTTACCTTGCGGGGAAGCTACCTTCGCTCTTGCTATGCACATGCAAATCGAGAATCTGGCACGGTTCTCGGGAAGCGCAGCGGCTGCGCCTTGTTCCGTCCAGCATTTGCTCCTAGTGTTTTCTTTCTTTTCTGCATGTTATCTCGCAAGTATTAAACCTTGGCCTATGCATGAGCAAAATCTCCAAGCCGCGCTGGACCTCCCAAAATGTTTGATACGTTAGAACGTGAACCTTGAAATACCGTTAATAATATTTTATCTCAATTACTAAATAATTAGTGCGACGGAATGGGCACCTACGGATACGCCACCCTGATCTGTGATCTTATCATAACTGTGTAGATTGAAATAACGTCTATACTATAACAAAATCGTAAGTTACGTTAGTTGGTGCTGGTTCATTTTTGAAGAAAAAGAGCTCGCAAAAAATTACACCATCTCCCGCTAAAGGGGACCAGAGGCAATGCGAAGCCGGAGCGCTTGCACGATCGCGTTCCGTTGGCGTTCGTTGGACATGCTACCGACCTCGCGTCGTGCAACGCGACAGGGACGCTACGCGCGTTGTATCTTCCATCTAGCCTGGCCGTTAATTCTCACAGGGCGAGCGGGGAACGCGGTCGACAGGCGGGCGAGAGGGGGGCAGCGTGGGAGAGGAGAGAGAAGCGGAGGGGACGCGCATGCGCTCGAGCTCATCGCGGCGTTGCGCAGGAGAGAATTTCGGCATGTCTAGCCCGCGTTTCAGAGGAACAGTGGAAAGGGGGAGGGGAGAGGGGAATGGGAGAGGGAAAGTGCAGAGGGGCAAGGGAGAGGGAAAGTGGAGAGGGGGGGAGAGGAGGTGTGCGGAGGGGGTATGCGCATGCGCAGTAAGGGTGGCCACGTCGCACACCACCACCACCGGATTGAGCTCCGCCTTAAGATACTTCGCATCTAAAACGTAGAAAAAAGATATGGACGACGCACAGCGCTTCATTTTCTTCAAGAATGACCACCTATACTATACATGTGCTTCTACTGTGACAACTTGCCCCATAAGTTTAAAATCATTCTTAGATTATTATTATTATTACCACTACCAAGTGCTGACACGTCAGGGTGCTAATAGGATTCCATAGGCACTTTTCCCGAGCTTTAACGTGTTCTACCTGCCCTATATCAGCAAATTAGCGAAAGGTGATCTTTTTACCCCTTTAGGACTGCTTTGTCTCAGTATCGGTGGCGAAAAGCTCCTCAGAAAAAAAAAACTAGGAGGACGCTTGAGCTTTGCCTTCTAGAGTAGAGCGCGACAGCCTAATCGGGCCCCGTGCGTATCGCCTTCTGAATCGCTAGCCTAGTTTCGGTTCTCGGTCGATGACTCAACCGTGCCGCATAGAAACGAACATCTGTGCGCGTGACATTGGCCGCTTCACGCTATCATAGATTACCTACTGCAAGTACAGTTGCGAAGTGCCCATTACGCCATAATTCTTCCTTTTGCCAATCAGCGAAGGGACCACCATGCGCCCGTAAGACAACGCGCAAACCTACGCAGCTGCTCACTTTGTTGTTGCTTTTGGTGCTGATGATGATTAAATAGGCCTCAGCGCTTTGCAATGGGTGGGCGTTTGAAAACCCGTTCGTTGCTCAATTCACATGTTTTGGCGTCTGTTCTAACTCAAGAACAAATGGACTGCGAACTAGTAATACGTTCAGTAGAATGTCACCCGATTACGAGGTGCTGACTTTATTTGCAGATAAAGTGCCTACTCTCTATGTTATCAGCCGCCATGTGGACATACCCCTGAATTCTTTGAATTTCATTAACACTTTCTTTCGTATGTTGTAGAAAGCAGGTGCGTGTTGATTGGTGTGAAACTGGTTATAACATTGATATGGGAGTGAATACTCCAGATAGCACAATGTTTAGAAATATTGTACTGTCTGAAAATGTTATTATTGGCCCGACAAGAATAACAACTGAATGTCAGTCAGTGTTAGACATATTCATAACAAATTTTCATTATCGCACACAAAAGCCGGTGCCTCGCCATGTTTCATTAGTGATCACCTTCCGGTGTTTTTTCTGTCTAAATAATACCAGTATACCCAGAAAAAGCCCGTCTGTGGAAAGCTTCTGCCAGCCAATAAGCGATGCGGCTCTTAACGCATTTAGAAAGGAGCTGCTGTAGGCTGACTGGTCCTCAACTTAGATGATGGTGACCATGCATACAATGCATTTTTAGATATGTTTAAAAGCGTTTGCCAAGTTCTCTTTCCTGTTAAAATACGCAAAAGAAATAGTAAAATTAGGAAACCATGAGCGACCTACGAGCTCTACGAACAAATGAGAACAAAGAACAGGCTCTTAGGCAATTGCTTAAAACTCGTAATCTTGATGACCTGAACAATTTAAAAAAAAAATATCGCAATAAACTAACGAAGGACCTGCGCATCGCACGAAAAGAGCACTTCTCGTCTTTCATGAATGTGAAAACGCGCCAATCGAGCTGCTTTGGGACAAATTAAACGTGGCTACTGCATCGTGGTAATGATCGTGGTAATTAACAAGCTTACAATCGAAGGAAGATACTTGCATGGGGTTGAACTGGCTGATGCTTTCAATAAATATTTTACAAATATGAGTACTTTAGGTAGTCCCACAGATGCATGGCAATATATGTGCATGAGAAATGATAAGGCTTTATTTCCGCAGGCAGTCAGAGCGAAGGAAGTGGTTTCGACAATCACAAATTTGAAAACCATTAGCAGTAGAGATATTGACAAATTCCAAAAAACCCGTGAAATTTGTAGGAAAGATAATCGCACCAGTTCTTGCAAACGTATTTCATACTTATTTAACTACATCAGCATTTCCAATAAAAATGCAAATAGCCAAGGTTGCAGTGCTTTTAAAAAAGAGGAATCGAAATGAATGAGGCAATACCCGCCCTGTATCCATATTACCTATTTCTTCGAACCTCTTGAAAAAATGATTCATTGTAGGATCTCTAATTTTGTCGAGACCTGCGCTATATTAGCACCGCATCAATTTAGGTTCGTGAAGAACAGATCAACAGAATTAGCTTTGCTTTACCAGAAAGTGTATATTTTCACGATATTTGAAAGCAAAACAATAGTAATTTGTTTAATTGTTGATTTTTCCAAGGCTTTTGACTTGGTGAATCATGAGGTTTAGTAAGTAAGTTAGATAGTAGTATCTGGGATTTAACGCTCCAAAGTAAGTTAGATGTTTATATTATACGTGGTTGTGGCCTAAATTTACTGTGGTCATATTTGTCCCACCAGCGACAACTTGTTCAAATAGATAACTCGCGATGACATGTTCTCCCACTGCTTTGTGGTGTCCACAGGGCGGTGTTTTGGAGCATTTGCTGAATATTTGCATAAATGACATCGTTAAGATTATTGAGAACTAACAGACAATAATTGCTAACAACAGGCTTTATTGTCTGTTAGTTCTCATTAATGTTGTGTCTAACTAAGAAACGAGCCCTTAAAAGTCGTGTTTCCATTGTTAAGAATAATATATGCCATGTTTATCATATATGTAGACTACTAAACCAAATTTTTCTGGCAATAACATTGGCTACCTGATCTTTAATTGCAATAACACATTAATTCAACTGGAACAGTGGTCATCGTTCAACTCAATGAAGCTTAATGCAAATAAAACACAGGCGACTATATTTCATAATGAATTTTCTGGGCGAGTGTCGCACTGATTAAACAAGGCTGCGCGCAAGGAAACACGACAAGGACTGCGCCCGTCCTCGTTCACTCCTTCTCCGTGTTTCCTTGCGCGCACCTTGCTTAAAGCGGGTATATTTCGAGCCAAAAATAGCCTTTCCCCCCTCATGCCGATATGTTTCTCAATTCCCTTCCAGTTGATATTTTTGACCATTTTACGTGCCTTGGAGTTGTATTTAGTGCCACATGTCTGGGAATCGCCACGTAAATTTATTAGTAACAAAACTAGCTGAAACCATCTTCCATATCATTGGACCCATCGAAGCTAGTAAAAGAGCAATGTGACGGTCTGTTTTCATCATGCCCTAGTTAAATCGTGCATCCACGATGTGAGACAAGTTTTCTACCAGACCCCGATTCGTGAGTCAGGCACCCGATGGCCCTTCTGGCGTCAGTGGCGGAGGCACTGCTTAAAGCTCCAGGAGCGGTTTCGGCGCCGCAGCCCTCTAGCGCAACGACGCTCGCTTCCGCCCAGAAAAGGTTCTTGTGATTCCGATGTCCACACTGTTTGTCACAATCCTACAGAACACTTGGCCGAAAGGTTGGTTTGGATGTTGTTCTCTGGCCTGTGGGCGTCGCCCTCTGCAAAAAGCAATCGCGGAGCAAATAGGGAAGCATGCTCGATAAAGCACAGGAACCCTTACGTCACCTGCACCGAATGGTTTGTTATATATTCCTACCGCTGACATGTGATAAGTTGTCCGTTGGGCAACGGGTATGATGCTCAACACGAGGCTCACAGAGCACAGTTATCACTGCTCCAAGAAAGATGCAGGCCACCTTGCCATTCACTGCAGGACTGCGCTGCGCACCCTGTTGGGCAATACGAGGTGGTGTGTAGGAAAAATGCTAAATGCACGTGAAATTTTAGAAGCGCAGAAATTTTGGAAAGCAGGAAGGCTGCATTAGCTGCCCATCGTTGCTCTATCTTCACAAAGAGCGGAGTTTTTAGGTATTAACACGTGATGTGGTTTGGTTTTTTGGTGTTGGTTTTATCGGGTTTTTATTTTGTAACCTTCGCTTTGCTTTGTGATTTGATCGCGGCTTCTGGTTTTGGTTGCTCTGGCATTGTCTATTGAACTGCTCTGCCAGATGCGACACGCATGCGCAACAAGGTGCATTTAAGCAACTGTGGTGGTCAATAAAGATCAGTTCAGTTCAGCGCTTGTGTGTCCTTTTTTTCGGCTTTGTGGTATCTGTCCTAACCGGTGTGCGCTGCCGTTTATCGTAAATAGCTGAAATAACTGAATAGCGGTCGACTCAGCTACATTCTCTCTCCATTCTCTCTCCAAAAGTTAAGATATTACTTTACACTCTCGTTTCCATTCACACATTAACTATTGCCAACTGTCTGGGGACAACTACATTTTTAAATCTACAAAAAAAATTACGTTATGCAGAACGATACCTACGTAATGTTTACAATGCTGAGTATTAATGCAGCAACTACCAGGCTTTCCCATAAAACCGGCATTATAACAGACCATTAACTATACTTATCGGTTGAGTCTAGATTTAAATATGAAGCGAGAAAATATACATAATTTAGATACTCTAGCACATTTGGAAAGAAAGGAACACTGCTATAACAAGACACAAAGAGCATTGGAATGTGTCAGACCCGTTTGATACTGGCACACAGCTTTTGTGTTGCTATTACCATCATTTTTAAGCTATTTTCAGTTAATTAATTCTGATTTGTTCGGTTGTTCCTAAAACAAAACACATCGATGTTTGTAGAGAAAGTTATTCATTTATCCTGGCGTGTATTTTGTATTGTATGCTTTTTTTTTTCAGGCTATTCTGTATTACTTTTATTCCGCACAATCATATGTTTCACTTGTTAAATGAGTGGTTTTCTTTTGCTGTTGGCTCTAGCCGTATATTACTTTGGGCTGCAGACTAGTCAAACCGCCCGTAGGCAGCTTTTTTTTCGTTGTCCTACATGTGTAAGATACACGGTGGAGATAAATATTGATTTCATTTGATTCTGCGCGGCTGCCGCGCAATATTACATGTGCTATATATAGTGTATTTCAATAGTGTTTTTTTTTTCTGAATTTTCAAGCAATGGGCCGGCTCTGTTGCAAAACACCTGCTTGCCACACAGAATGCCTGGGTTTGATTCTCACTGGAAGCTAAATTCTTTATTATTTGTTTTATTTGCGTGTTTCTCGATTTTTCGAACACGGACAACGGTGATTTTTCTCGCAAAACCAACGACGGCGTACCGGAATTTTTGCTAAACGAGCTCTTTAACGCTATCGCGTTAAATCCCAGCCAGCGTAATCACACCAAATCGCAAACATATAGAAGAGTTGTCCTTACGTACATACATGCCACTACAGCGAAATTAGCGAGTAAATGATGCTTACATTACAATCAACTTTTAAAAAAAACCTCATTCACTTCTATAGATGCACAAAAGTGTCTCGGGCAAACATCTAGCAGGCGGATTAAAACTAATCGCGATGTACAGATAGGAACGTGTCGGTATTAAAGGGACCCTGCAGCACCTTTTTCAGCATGTCAGTAAACGCTGCCAATCCGTAGTCGAGGTTCGCAAGAACACGCGAGCCAATTATAGCGCAGGACGCGGGCCTGGGATTTAAATGTATTCTCGAAGTCAGCTAAAAGCGCTTCCTCTTCTCTCGACAAAAATGATGCTTACGGCTTCACTGCCATGGCCACGCCATGGGTGATTTGACCATGGCGCGCTCGGTAGTTACTGCGGCCGCCGCGGGAGGCCGTCAAATGGTCGCGCGCGCGCGATCGCACTGAAAGTACGCCGCGCGTTCGAAGAAAAGAAGATACGAAATGGACTGAAGGCTACGAAGATGTACCTTCTTGCCCCGTGCCAGCCTTCGCTGCTTAGCTTCCAGCGCCTTCGTGGGGACGAGAGGAAAGCAATTACAGCGTGCGACAAATCTTTGTAACTCCGCTCGTACTGGACGTATTCTCAAAATTTTTGCGGTGGTCGCTTTGGTGAGGAAATAAACTCCTTTAACGAAGCCATTCCATGGCTACTTGGAAAACTGTTGCAGGGCCCCTGTAAGTGCCTTAAGTGCAACTTGCGAAAAATAAGGTATAGTAATCGAATTTTAAAAAGCGCTCCTCATAGAGTGACGCCGAGCGCTTCCCCTTAGGGTCTTCTTGGCTGCAATAGTCGATGTCCCAGATTGCAGGCCTTGATTGCTGTGGTGCGGCTGGACTAATTAGGTATTATCCTTGCTCATCTGTATAAACAAACTTTAAAGCCTAGTCCCGGGAAATCAGTAGAAATAGCCCTTCATACACTCTACTATGATGTTCGAATAAATACGCCGGTGTATTTCCCTTTTTTTTAATTTTTTAATATTATGTAGGACGGATAATAAGTTTATTCAGTCAAGCTACAATGGAGGCTGATTGTGCTTTTACATTATGGAAACGTTTTCATATATACGCTTGATTTATTTCCAGTAACGGCTCAAAAATGTAACAGTTAGGCACAGACTTTCTTATGACTACCTTCATGACAGTGATGCAGCAAATGTTCACTTATACCTTCGTCTACTTTATAGACGAAAAAAGGTGGTTGATCCTTCTCTCATAGGAATCGGAATGACACGAAAGTAAAGCGTGCCCTTACAGAAGTAATTGAATGTTCACTGTACTGATATAGGAGAGTTTTGCGCAGTGTATATTGATGTCTGGCATCTATAGCACCTTTAATGTGGATGCACTCCCTTTGATGATTGGTGGTACCTCTCCATCCCGACTAAACGTCCATGTTAAATGAATAAACGAACCCTGTGGTAGCTGTACTAGTTAACGGTGAAAGCGTAATCAGAGAACGAGGTGTGATAGCCAGAAGAGCGTCGCAATTGGTCGCAGAACTTGGTCGCCATCCCGCGGCATGTTAAAATGTGATTGAACGCCACAGCGGACTAGAGCGAAACGCAAAGCGCGTCGTGCCGCCCCGGTAGCCTGGCCGCGATTTTTCTCGGGGTGAGCACGTGAGCAGGGAACGCGGCGTTACAGCAGGCGAGGCAGGCGCGGTCGCAGAGCTACTTTAGGGGCTAAGCTCCTTAAGGCGGCACCCGTTCGTCCCTCGTAGTCGTAGTAGTGCGAACCAGTCGTAACGCTAGTACAGATCTTGACCTCCAAGGTGTGTGCCGGTGGGAGATTTTAGGGGCGAAGCTCCTTAAGGCGGCACCCGTTCGTCCTCGTAGTCGTTGTAGTGTGTAACCCAGTCGTAACGCTAGTACCAGATCTTGACCTCAAGGTGGTGCCGGTGGAGATTTTCCTGTGCGTTGAACAATAAAAAATTCGCAGCGTGCGCGTTAACTAAAAGCCGAATTCTTCTGTCACATTCCCCGTTATCAGCATTGGCATGTTCCAGAGGAAACGTCAGTAGAAGTAGAAGTGTAAGTGTTAGCTAAAAGCCGACTTCTCTCTCTCATTCCCATTAGCAGCCATTGTTTACCTCCAAGGTAGTGCCTGGTGAGATTTCTCCTGTGCGTGTAAACAATAAAAACTTTTTTCAAAACGCCGTTGATTGATGAAATAAACCAACGAATGACGCCAGATGTTTTCTAAAAGCAAAAACGGAAGAACGCCAGATGTTTCCAAAGCAAAACGAAAAGACGCCAGCTGCTTAACGAAAGACGCCAGATGTTTTAAGCAATGGTTTTCTAAACAATCAAAATTCACAGCGTACATATAAAATTAAAGTGAGCTGCAAGTCGTCATAACTCATCGAACCTTTAGTATAAACGCGCCCGATCTCACATCGGTGATGATGTACTGGCAGAATTCACGGAAGATTCACGGTTACCGATGAACCTCCGCAGCTTCGCCCGCCATCATCATTCACTCTGGATATGCTGTTATTTTTTCGGCTTGGATAGCGTGATGCTATGAGCGAGGCCGACGCTTTTACGACGCTTGGGCAAAGATCGCACCCTCGCGGTGTGTTAAGGCATTGACAAAATTGAACTTACATTGAAAACGCTCCGAATGGACGGACGTGTAACGCGTTGCAGTGCTAATCGTGGAGGCCACAGTAATGACGAGTTACTTACTTTACCGCTCCCAGGGGCAACGCCACGCCGCCGAGGAGAGTGGTAGATATAAAAGGCGCGTTTGTAAAGCCTCCAGAGACTGTGACCTTGGCGCAGTGGATAGCGTGCCCGGCATGTGTTGTGCGGACCGTGCGGTCCTGGGTTCCATGGCTTTGACGGAACTTTTTAGGGGCGAAGCTCTTAAGGCGGCACCCGTTCGTCCCTCGTAGTCGTAGTCGTAGTCGTAGTGCGTATCCAGTCTTACGCTTTGACCTCCAAGGTGGTGCCGGTGGGAGATTTTTTCCTGTGCGTTGTTGAACATAAAAAATTCGCAGCGGTAGCTAAAAGCCGACTTCTTCTGTCTCTCATTCCATTAGCAGCCATTCTTACCTCCAAGGTATTGCCTGGTGAGATTTCTCCTGTGCGTGATTAAACAATAAAACGTTTGTTCAAAACGTCGTTGATTGATGAAATAAACCAACGAAAGACGCCAGATGTTGTAAAAGCAAAACGGAAGAACGCCAGATGTTTCTAAAGCAAAACGAAAAGACGCCAGCTGCTTAACGAAAGACGCCAGATGTTTTCTAAAGCAATGATTTTCTAAACAATGAAAATTCACAGCGTACATGTAAAATTAAGTGAGCTGCAAGTCGTCATAACTCATCGAACCTTTAGTATAAACGCGCCAGATCTCACGTCGGTGATGATGTACTCGGCAGAATTCACGGAAGATTCACGGTTTACCGATGAACCTCCGCACCTTCGCCCACTCATCATCATTCACTCCGTGGGATATGCTGTGATTTTTTTTCTTTGCCATCTGATTGTGTACATTTTTCGACGTCATTTCCGTGATGGAATACGTCACTGAAGTCTTGGTGGACCCCTTAAAACACTTTCGTGTTAAAAGAATGTATTCCTTCAGCACACATTGCCTGGCGTGATTTAGTAATAACACACACTCCAGCTCAAGTACTAAAATAAAAAAATCTCACGCTTCGGGGCTAAAAGCATGGAATTAGTGTTATTCACGCCATGTGGATTAATTTTAATAACCAGATGGGGTTCTTTCACACCGGTGTGTTGCATAAATTTTCTCCCCAGTTTAACAGCCACCGCGGCAACTCAATCACCTCCGTCTCGTGCACCATCCTCATGTAATACCGTATTCCATTTTTGTTCCTTTCATATGATGATAGAAGTAGAAAAGAGCTAGATTTCACTAGAGAGGAGATGTGTTTCTGCGAAATGGGAACAGCCAGGGATTTGCCCACCCCCTGATGTTTCATCAACTATTGGTTCAGAGTTTTCAGGTCTCCAGAGTATGCAACCAGAGCTTTCTGGTAAGGCTAAGACGTCACTGGCAGTGTTTAGGCTTTGTTTTCGCAGTATCGGAGAAATATTTAAAATGCTTGCCTCTGTGCTGAAAACTGATGCCTGCATAAATGTATCGATCCCTTTCCATTTTAGATGCCATGAAATGGGATGACCTGAGAGGTAAGTTAAATTGATCACTTGTCTACATTATAAGGGCGCCATAAGTACAGTGGCAAACTGTAGAGCGCGAATTACGTGCGGGACAGAGCACAGGACAAGCTGGTCCGGTGCTGTTGGGTACTTCTTAGTCCAATGCTATTAGGGGCGAAGCTCCTTAAGGCGGCACCCGTTCGTCCCTCGTAGTCGTCGTGGTCGTAGTAGTGAGTAACAAGTCTTACGCTTTGACCTCCAAGGTGGTGCCGGTGGGAGATCTCTCTGTGCGTTGTTGAACAAAAAAAATTCGCAGCGTGCGCGTTAACTAAAAGCCGAATTCTTCTGTCTCATTCCCATTAGCAGCCATTGGCATGCTCCAGTAGGAAACGTTAGTAGAAGTAGAAGTGTAAGTGTTAGCTAAAAGCCGACTTCTTCTGTCTCTCATTCCCATTAGCAGCCATTGTTTACCTCCAAGGTAGTGCCTGGTGAGATTTCTCCTGTGCGTGATTAAACAATAAAATTTTGTTCAAAACGCCGTTGATTGATGAAATAAACCAACGAAAGACGCCAGATGTTTTGTAAAAGCAGAACGAAAGAACGCCAGATGTTTTTCTAAAGTGTAGTAGTAGTAGTTGTATGTAGCCACCTCGCCCGATCGTCAACGGGCGAGGTGGACCGGCAACGGCGCGAGGACCCTGCCGTACGAGAGTTAAATCACACTAAAAGACATACTTTGCGGACGATACACTCTAGTGAGCTTTCAACTTTTCGTCTTAATGTACATGATAAAGAAATTATTTCTACGAAAACGCAAGGCACCCTTGAGCAATATATTGGTTTTGGGACGCTAAATGGAACCATGAGGCGATGCGAAGCCGGAGCACTTGCACGATCGCGTTCCGTGGGCTTTCGTTGGGCATGCTACCGACCTCGCGTCGTGGAACGCGCGTCCTGTCTTCCCTCTAGCCTTGCCTTTAATTCGCACAGGGCGAGGGGAATGCGGTCGCTCTTGGCGCTCTTTCGCTCGGGAGCGGACTTCTTCCTTGCATTTCACCGATCACAAGTGATAATGAAGGGACCACGTAAACCAACAGTACAATAAAACTTTGATGTTTAATATATACACGATGTTTCACACTCTTTATATTATGTAGGGCGCATTTCACGGAAGAGTTTCACGGTTTACAGATGATTCCCTCCGTAGCTTCGCCCCATCATCATCATTCACCCCGTGGATATGCTGTGATTTTTATGCACTCGGCAGTTGACCGTTAAGTAAATAAAGCCCAGCAACGAATTCTCCTAGTAGAGACATTGTTTCGCGAGCGATGTGGTCTGCAGTCTAGCACGAGAGTTGGCGCTCCGTGCGTTTTAAAGTTTCTTCTCGTGATAAGAGTACGGAGATGTGAAATATAGTGTCGCGTATTTTGCATTCACTACAAATGCGGTATAAATACGTCTGAAGTGCTGTGAAACTAGTAGTTTCAGAGACATTAACAGTTCTGTGTCGTCGGACCCCAATTTCATATATCTCTATTTGCGAGCCAAGTTTCCAATTACTGACATGAAGTGGCCGCGCTACAGCTGCTAGTATATGAGGCGCGTTCACTTGGTTAGAACGTAAGAGTGGCTAAATGAGCTGTTTGGATGGTATCTTCAGCTGTTTGGGACTTGCATGGATAGGGACACACGCACGCACGCGCTTCAAGAAAATATCACCTAAAGCTGCCATTTGAAAGAAAGCGTTTGGCATAGCTTATACATGGATCATTTCTGCAGGGGATCTGGCGTGAGGATTCGAAAAAAAACATCCATACTGATCTTCAGAATGACCTAAATCTCGACGCCGATTGTGAAGTATAGAGGTTGGTTTGATGGTTACGTTTCAACACATAGTGACCGCATGGGGTGCCTTACAAAAAAAAAAAAAAAACGCTTGAGACCTGCCGTATCTGTAGCTCACCCGAACAAAGCGTCACTAATCGCGACAGGCGAGTAAATAATGCGAGTACCATTAGCAAAGTCACAAACGTTTATTCCTTCTGAAGCTGCGCGCGGGCCGCTAGCGAGACGTCCGCGGGATGCGTGTTTGAGACCCCCGTTGTAAAACAGCAAACAAACTTCATATGTCGAACATTTTAAGCCAATTATCTTAATGTTCAGCAATTTCATTCATGGCTCGATTCTACCGCTTTATATTTGTACAATAACTTGAAAGTAAGTGACCTTGCTGACTGATTTTCCGTTTTTGCACCTAGTGTGGTGGAATGGGAATGCATTGGAAGTTTCTGTATATCTATCTTTCTTGACAGTAACTTGGGCATGCGCAACTGGAGAACAAGTGCGTTCGCCCAGATGCCGCTGACGGCCAAGCAGGCAAAAGAGGTCGGATTCGTGCAACTGAACAACCAGTGCGCAGGTAAGCGAAATGAGCTGTTACGTAACTTTATTACGCTTGAAGGAAAGAAGGTGAATTTTTAAGGGCTCGTTTTATTTGTTAGGCACAATATGAATGAGAACTAACAGACAATAATGCCACGGAATGTATAGGGGGCATTATTAGTAGTAATATATAAAGGTGAAGAAAGTATAGTGGACGAAAAGTTAACTTGCCGCCGGCAGGGACCGAACCTGCGACCTCGAATAACGCGTCCGGTGCTCTACCACTGAGCTACGGCGCCGATCATCCTCTCGTACACTTTATGGGGTATATATGTGCAGTTTACCTAGTGTGTTTAGTCCGCCCGATCGCAGCCATGGCGGCGAGTTGGAACACTCCTTTTGCCTGTTGGCGTCACGTAGCATGTGACCTTTTTACGAGCCGGCCTGACCAATAATACCTCGCATACTACCTGAAGGCATCAGGTCTGCCAGAACGAGACCCTCGCTATGAATGAAGGAAGAAGGTGAATTTTTAAGGGCGCGTTTTTCTTTGTTAGACACAATAGAATGAGAACAGACAATAATGCCGCAGAAACTATAGGGGGTGTTATTTGTAGTAATTAGGATATAAATGTGAAGAAAGTAAAGTGGACGAAAAGATAACTTGCCGCCGACAGGGACTTGCCGGCAGATAAATTGCCGTAGGCAAGTCATCTTTTCATCTACTTTACTTTCTTCACATTTATATCATAAACTACAAATAGCACCCCCTATAGTTTCCGTGGCATTATTCTCTGTTATTTCTAATTCATATTGTGTCTAACAAAGAAAAACGAGCCCATGAAATTCACCTTCTTTTCTTTATTCATAACGATCGAGGGTCTCGTTCTGGCAGACTTGGTGCCTTCAGGTAGTATGCGGGGGATTATTGGTGAGCTGCCGGCTCGTTAAAAGATCACGTGCTACGTGACGCCAACAGCCAGAAAAGAGTGTTCCGCACTCGCCACTATGGCTGCAATCGGCGCTGACTAACACACCTAGGTTAAAATGCACACATATACCCCATAAAGTGGACGAGAGGATGACCGCCGCGGTAGCTCAGTGGTACAGCACCGGACGCGTTATTCGAACGTCGCAGGTTCAGTTTCTGCCGGCGGCAAGTTACCTTTTCGTCCACTGTACTTTCTTCGCATTTATATCCTAATTACTACAAATAACACCCCCTACATTCCGTGGCATTATTGTCTGTTTCATTAAGCCTGAGTTTTTAATACCGGAAGTAATCGATAGTTGTGCTAACGAAACTAGCGATTTGAATATTGTCACGTGGTTGTAACGGGGAAGAAAGCAGTCGCAACAGGTGAAGATGAAACTCTTTATGGGTGAATATTGAACAGATGTATACTTCTATCTATTTATTCAATAGCGATTACAGTTTTTTTATTTCATGCTTGTTCAGGGACGTAGTGGCGGCACGGATGCGATTAAGGGGTCTCCCTTCTGCGGTATTTTCTGAAATAAGGTCAGTTGACGTTTAGCGCTCGCTCTGTGCACTGTGTTCTTTTATTTCTGAGGATTACTTTACATTGCACTTTTGGGCCAGGAAATATTGTATGAGATCAATTTCAACTTGCACAAGCAATCACCTTGCCCATACGATTATTTATGGGTTTCACTCATGAATGAGATTTTTGCCGGTTGATTAGCCTGAGGTTCCGGCTTCTGTAACTGGCCATGGAGGGCAAATTACGGCGCAAGCAGAGAATGGGAGCGGACTAAACATTTTTAAAGGGAAATAAAACATCTAGCAGTGAAAATACATCCAGGCACTTCCACTATGACGATGGTCAGTATGTTACATGTAAGCTCTTAACACCAAACTGACTTGATTTCGTTTACCTATGCAGGTACATTTTATGGATTTCGGTTCATGAAAGACAATGATCCTTCGGTGGTGCTTTTGTACGACGTGAATGGCGTCATTGCTGGATTGCAGTCAGGGGTGAGTACTTCTCCTATTCACGTAATTTTCCCTCTGTGGCTTTTGAAGACATTCTACGAGTCTTCTTCCCCATGTTAATACATTTTTTTTTCGTCGGGCGTTTCGTTGTAGTGTTTCTGGGTACCATCGCGATTAGGCGCCATGATCCACCTTGCCATCTTTTCTGTCCAAATCTCACCTACAGGTGCTCAGCAATCTTTCAACCAGGACTGAGAAATAGACATGTGCGGCAAGTAGGACGGTTTACTAAAGTTGCAAGGTGGCTGATTCGATGAAGCTAAAAGCACAGCGGCCAAGAAGAAAGCTAGACGTTAGAGGCGTTGACTTGGAATTATTGTTTGGTCTGAACGCACAAAGTATACACCGTCTATTCCAAGTCATCTGATGTATTGCATCACTCACAGACTAGAAAAACGCGCGACACAATCATTATCACTCATAACTTTGATAGCGCAGGCGTACATGAAAACGTCAGAGAATGGAGTGTTAATTGCAAAAAAACGAACAGAACAGCACCCGTGACGACAGCCAAAACAATTGCGTGACGACTATCCCGTGTCAACGTGTGAAGTGGTTGGTATAGTTATAAATCCTGCGCTAATTGCAGCTCCACTAATGTGAGGATGTGCGTAGCGCGAGCACGCGCATCCTCACACGGTGATTTCCGCACGCAGTGATTTCCGTTCCCACTGCTCCGTTGACCAAACCGTCGATGACGTCAATGTTTGAGGTAAGCATGTATGGTTTCCCCGGAAAGAATCTTGTTAGGGAGATTCGCTCTCCGACATGCGCGCTACTTTTTGCTCCGCTTTGTCGACTTCCTGCTCGTTACGTCAGTTGATATGCGTATCCTCTGCAGTGAGTTTCGTCAGATTGTTTCCCCCTTCAGTTGTCGCGACGAATACGCCGGAGACGTGCCGGTGGGAGGAGTAATCGCTCTTTTGGCGAGGCAGTGGCTCTTGCGAGGCGCCGGTTACAGCCGCAAGTTTCTGAAGCGTTATTAGCAATTTCAAGCTAATAGTTCGATCACCTTTCTGATATTTCTATTGATAATGTCATTTTAGCCCTGTTTTAGACCTGTATTGACCACTTCATTTTCAGCGCTATCACGCCACGTGAGATCTACGGATGGACAGCAAGACGGGCTTCTAAGGCGCGCTACGCACTTAAAGAGAAGGCCATTTCGTTTCACAAAAAGCGCATTAACTGTCGTGTTACGCGCGATTTGCCCTACCTGTGGATTGAAATGTTCGTTGCCTCCTTAATAAAGTGTCTGTCGTCGCAAAAAGGAACAATATAGACTTAATTGCACTTCAGTGTGAAATTCCAGTTGAAGAGCTTAGATGCTTTGGGTCTCGAACACTTGCAAGTCTGGCCGTGCTTGCGACGGTCAAGAACGCAATCAATGCTAAAGACAAGAGTCTTTACTAGGTGAACTTATAGCTGGACAGATTCGGCAGATCGCATGAACCATGAGAATCGATCGCACGAACCATGAGAATGTGAAACATGCGGTGGAAAAGTGAACCTGGAGTCATTGTTTACATTAAGCAAGACCTCACAAAATGACGCTAAAGAAAGGCGTAAATGGTATACGCACACACATGTTGAAGAGTAGCACATGTGTCCATTGTTTACAGTTGTGGAACGATGCCAACAGCAACATAGGTATTATCAGCCCAAGACGCCGTAAGCCGATATGTAGTGCTTATACTTGTCCGTTATCATAGAGAACGCATGCACGTTTCACGAACCCGTGTGCATTTGTGGAAAAGGTTCTTGACAGTTCCCACGTAGATGGCGACGAGCGCAATGTCCTTGTTATTGTGACTGATGTGCGCAACGCAGACCTCACCGATTCCGCTGCCTGTCTATGGTGGCCGGCGATGTGGGAAGCGGCCTATGTCGAATTTGGGCATCGCAGTGTTATATGTGCTCACTCCACGGCACCTTCAGTGAAGCCGCTTCATGCGGAGGACAAATTGTAATCCCGTGATTGCAGTGGGCTCATCGCTCCAGTTTTCAGAAAGTGCTAACACGCCAATTTCGGTGAGCTGATTATCTTTCTCGAGGTCGTGCACGTGCGCGTGCACGACCTCTGAAGTCACTGGAACGGGAAAAGTACCGCATTCGTTTTCTCTTCGCCGCCGCGCCCCTTCGGCGGCTTCGCCACATAAATGGTCCAGCTAGCTCGCCTCGCTATTGTCTACCGGCCGCTGAAGCACGGCGATTTGAAGGGCGATTGTTTTTATAGCCTCAGAAAAGCGCGCAGGAACATTCCGACATCGCGTATCGTATTGACACTTCATCGCAAGCCTGCCGAGGTGTCGAAGAATGCCTGGGTGCTGCGCTTTTGGTGCAGCAACCGGCGGGAAACGGGCGAAGCCCTCTTTGCTATTCCCGGCGGGAAAAAGGATGTCAAGCGACGGGCTGTGTGGCTGCACAGAATACGACAGGAAAAAATGGTTCCCACGACTGATACCCGCCTTTGTGAGGCACACGTTTCATTGAGAATTCGCATATGTTGTTTTGGGGAATGTATGCGCCTCCCCTGTACTAGTGCAGCTTGTTTCGCATGGTTGTCGCGGAAGGTTCATGCGCAATAACGTTGCCGGGTAGCTCTTAATAATGTTTGGCGTAAAATTGAGGCCTTTGGGCTCACATATAACGATCATTGCACCATGAAAACTGACTGCTACAGATTGGTATTGCGAGACGTGACTGTATGACGAACATAAATACCAGGTGGTGACATGAAAATAATGGCACGCATGTCATATAATGCATGATTTACATGCCACGCTCATGGTGCACTCGCGGCGGGTACGCTGGCTTGATATACACCAAATTGGTAGCGCGTGACGTGACTGTATATTGTGCCCCTTGTGTCAATCCGGCAGATCCCACGCATGTGGGATCAGTCTAATACGAATGCCAGCAATGAGCTGCATATATCGCCTTGTTCCACTTTGAGGCAGATGAATAATAATATCTGGGTTTAACGTCCCAAAACCACGATATGATTATGAGAGACGCCGTAGTGAGGGCTCCGGAATTTCGACCACCTGGGGTTCTTAAACGTGCACCTAAATCTAGTACACGGGCCCCCGACATTTTCGCCTCTATCGAAAATGCAGCCGCCGCCCGGGATTCGATCCCGCGACCTTCGGGTCAGCAGTCGAGCGCCATAACCACTAGACCACCGTGGCGGGGCTTGAGGCAGATGAAGTGATCCTGTCATGACATCTATTCACTATATATCGCGTGTTTGTCATGCATGCATGCATGTAGATCTGGTATACAACGCATGACCTGTAATTTTATGTTCGTCACGCACCCACGTCATGCCATACCAAATTTGGTATACATCCAGTGAACAAACGGCCGGAAGCGCACAAAGACAGTGCAATGTAAACCATGCCGTACATGTAATGCATGTCATGGTTTTCACGTTACCACCTGTTGAAACCGTGTCACCGCATGCTGGTAGAACGTTCCGGTCATGTGTGGTGCGCTGGTTAGCTACAAAATAAGCTCGACTACTGGCGTCTTCAGAGCAATATTCACTTAAGACGACTCGAAGGCGAAAGCAATCTTCTTTTTCCTCTGAACTCTGAAAGAATAAGCGCTAAAATTTACGAGCACAAAGAGGAGAACAGGCAAAGGACTGAGCTACTAACAACTGTTTATTTTGGTCACACCCACCGAGTTTAAATACAATAATCATGGTGTTGCGCGTGCGCAACTTTACATTGGAACATAGAGCGCAAGAAATCAAGTGTAATACAAAAACAAATGCGATAACACCTGCCTTAAACAAGAAGCGAGTTACAACTGCGCATGTCAAAGGGAGCTTTGCAGAAATTCAAATTCGGAAGCATGCAAGGATATCGAAGCCTCACTTATACAAGCGCCATCATTCTTTTTGATAAAAAAACGTTTCTAAAGCGAGCGGAGATGACATGCGCTTGCTTTTGCCCAATACTCTGTCTCTCGAAAAATCGGCTCGCACCCACATGCAGAAATGTGCGCGACCAGATGCGCATACTTGTCCTCTTTCTTTTTTGCACTTAGTGCGTGCTCCCTAAGTCGGTCATTGACGCATCTTTCGGATTGGATTGGCCGATGTACATTTTCCCACAGGACATGGGAATAGAGTAAACAACTCCAACAGAGCATTCGACGAAAGGGTTTGCATGCCTGGTGCTGCAACCGTTTGCTTTGAGCGCAAATTCGACCTCTGTTGGAGGTCCGATGGGATGTTTTCCAACAGTTATAAGTGAACGTAACCGATTCTCCGTGGATACTCTCCAGTTTTAGTTTCTTAATTTTTTTCCTGGAATCGCCGGCCACGCCGCGTACTCCAATAAACGCCCAATTCTCGTCTTGTACGCCACCATTTTTTCAGTTGTTGAGTGAGCCAGCGTGCGCCGAAGGTATCCCGCTCTCTGAATGCTTTTTAAAGACGATAGTCTTTCTTGGGGAACTTAAACGCAGAAATTTTTGGTCTGTCTTCTGTTGTCTTTCTGTTTGTCGGCACGTCCCTCGATTCAGCCACTCGGCCAAAGTTGAACCACTTGCCCAAGGGCCAGCCGTCTTGAACTGGTACGGCTGTTCATACTTGTGAACGTTGTCGATCAAAAAGCAAATATCATGCATATCTGAGTGCAACATCACTAGGTAAGTACTAGGTGGCGTGTTCTTTTAATAGAAAATGCATACATACGGAATTGTAAGGACCCTAGTTTCTTAAGCTGCGCTGAAATGCATAAGAATGGAAGCTTGAGCGAGTTGGTATGCGTCATCTTTGTTGAAACAGCGCTCACTAGACGACGACGAAGTAAAAGAAGGCACAGGACAGGCGCTGTGCCTTCTTTTACTTCGTCGTCGTCTAGTGAGCGCTGTTTCAACAAAGCTGAAAATGCGACTGCGCTGAAATTTGCCTTCCTCTGTGCCCTTCGCACGAGCTCATGGTTGTGTTTCGGTTTCGGTTCTGTATTGCACTGTACGAATGCCATGGCTGGTGTTGAAAAACTTTAGTTTTGAGAAGGCCAAGAAGGTGAAAAAAATATTTAAAAAAGAAAAAGCGTTGTGGGCGGCCTTCAGGCTGCCGGTTGTGGGCGCCGCTCTGGCGTTTCCTGTTTTCCCAGGCGACGTGTAAATAAAGAGTGTGTGGAGAGTACTCGTTGAGTGCGGACGTTTCTCTGCTTCAGCGCTTCGCGCCAAACCGCGTTTTCGGGCTGGCTGGCGTCCCCGCCGGTCGCGTTGGTCACCGCCGGTCTTCGCCTGCTGCTGCGCCGGGACTACCAGCACGCAACACAGCACTCATGTTTCCCGACGTATTGCCAGATGGCGTCCATATCTCACACAGCGCCTCTTCTATCGTCTTTACACGACATTTGCAGCGAAGCACGCAGATACGCGGCCAATTTTTTTTAGCAATGAACGTTACATATTGTCACGTGGGAAAAGAAGGTCCCCCGGCAAGAAAATACCACGCTGGCAGAAAGACTGACGCAGGTCTAACAATATGGCCGCGCCACAAAACCAACAAAGACAAGTGAGAGCGCGCGCCGTCCCAAACGACTTCTTCGTTTGTTTTGCTCGATGCGCGCTCGTGCTCGCCGCAGTTAATCATCCAGGTGGCATTATTCCCCCACTGAAAAAAAAGCATCGCCCCGATGCTCGTGCAAGTGGACACTTCGTAAAAAATTTAGAAGGCCGAGGCACAGCCGCACTAACGCGTGAAGTACGGCTTCAGTCGTAGAACGTGCACAATCTCTGGTAGTGCTTGCGACGGTGGGCGACATGGTTCCATCTGAGACAACCTCATAGTTCACACATCACTCATGCGACGCACCACTTTACGGTCCAAAGTAGCGACTCATGAGCTTTTCGGACAACCCTTGGCGGCGAACCGGAGTCCATACCCAAACTTGATCTCCTGGGTGGTATTCGACTTGGCGGTGGCGAAGAATATAGCGGCGTGCATCTGCAGTTTGCTGTTGCGTGATGTGGAGTCGTGCCAACTGGCGAGCTTCTTCGGCGTATTAAGCTGCTCGGCTTCAGGTGTAAGCGAAGCGTCGTAGTCGTGTGGCAGCATAGCGTCCAACACTGTTTGCACCTCACGCCCGTAGACAAGACGGAACGGCGTGAATCGTGTTGTTTCCTGGATGGCAGTGTTGTACGCAAATGCTACGTAAGGCAGGACCTGATCCCACGTCTTGCGCTGAACGTCCACATACATGGATAACATGTCGGCGATGGTTTTGTTCAATCGTTCCGTCAAGCCGTTTGTCTGCGGATGATACGCCGTCATCTTGCGATGATTCGTGTAGCTGAGTTTGAACACGTCATCAATAAGCTGAGCCATGAAAGCTGTTCCTCTATCAGCGATCACGCACGACGGGGCGCCATGACGAAGAACGATCTGGTCGATGAAAAACTGGGCGACATCAGAAGCTGTAGCTCGTTTTAGGGCCCTTGTCTCGGCGTATTCGTTAGGTAATCTGTCGCCACGACGATCCACTTTTGCCGGCAGATGACAGCGGAAATGGCCCCAGTAAATGCATTCCTATTCGATCGAACGGCGCCCTAGGTGGTGTGATTGGTTGCAGCAGGCCTGCAGGCTTGTGCGGCGGAGATTTGCGGCGTTGGCACTCACGGCAGCTTTTTACATAGCGCTTCACGTATGCAGCAAGTTTGGGCCAGTAGTACGCCTGTTGAACTCTGGCGATGGTTCGTGAAGAACCTAAGTGACCGGATGTGGGCTCGTCATGGCAGGCAAGAAGAATGTTGTCTCGCATGTCAGAAGGGACGACTAACAGGTAGGCTTTCCCGTTGCCGTTCAAGTTTTTCTTGTACAAGACACCACTTCGCAGACAGAATGACAAGAGATTGCGAGAAAGGTGTCGTGGTACGGGAGTGTTGCGTCCTTCTAGATTGTCGATGATTGCGCGGATCTCGGCGTCCTCGTGTTGTCGTGCGATCAAGTCAGTTGCAGTGAGAACTCTGAGGAAGCCGCTGTCATCCTCAGTGTCGGGATCACAAACTTCAGTAGGTGCACGGGACAACGAATCAGCATCTTCGTGCTTGCGGCCTGATTTGTAGACGATGGTAAGGTCAAACTCTTGCAAGCGAAGGCTCCATCGTGCCAACCGCCCTGACGGGTCTCGTAAATTGGCTAACCAGCACAACGAATGATGGTCGGTCACTACCTTGATGTGGCGACCGTAGAGGTAAGGCCTGAATTTCATGGTGGCCCATACTACTGCGAGACACTCCTTCTCTGAGGTAGAATAGTTCGTTTCGGCGCGAGAGAGGGTACGGCTGGTGTAAGCTATTACTCGCTCAGTGCCTTCTTGGTGTTGGACAAGGACGGCGCCAAGACCTATACTGCTCGCGTCGGTATGAACTTCTGTGGCAGCATCCTCGTCGAAGTGAGCGAGGACTGGTGGTGTCTGCAAACGCTCCCGTAGCTCGGTGAAAGCCGCGTCTTTCTCATCATTCCAGTGAATGGTACATCTTCACGTGTGAGGCGAGTCAGAGGTTCGGCAATCTTAGAAAAATTTGCGATGAAGCGGCGATAGTAGGCGCAGAGGCCGAGGAAGCGACGTACTGCTTTCTTGTCACGGGGAACGGGAAAGGAGGCTACGGCGGTTGTCTTGTCGGGGTCAGGTCGAACACCGTCTGCGCTCACAACATGGCCCAGAAATTTAAGTTCTTTGTAACCAAAGTGGCATTTTTCTGGCTTCAGCGTGAGGTTTGCAGAGCGGAGCGCTTCCAGAACAGCCTGCACGCTTCAGTGTTCCTCAAAGGTGACTGAAAAGACGACGACATCATCGAGATAAACTAGGCAAGTGTGCCACTTGAGACCGGTGAGAACAGTGTCCATCATTCTTTGGAATGTCGCTGGTGCGGAACAGAGGCCGAAGGGGAGCACCTTGAATTCATACAGGCCATCCGGTGTTAACAAAAGCAGTTTTTTCGCGGTCACGATCGTCAACCTCGATCTGCCAGTATCCGCTTTTGGCCCGTCGCAGTCTGTCCAATGAGTCATCGATGCGCGGCAAAGGATACACGTCTTTTTTAGTCACACAATTTAGCTTCCTGTTGTCCACGCACAAACGCGATGTTCCGTCTTTTTTCTTTGCTAGAACGACTGGCGATGACCACGGACTATTGGATGGCTGTATAACATCTTGGAGCATCTCTTTGACTTGCGCATTTATCGCGTCACGTTCTTTGGCCGAAACTCGATAGGGCTGTTGTTTAATGGGCGAGGCATCGGTGTGCGTAATAATTCTGTGCTTCGTAATGGGCGCTTGAGGCACCTTCGAGGACGAAGCGAAGCACCCTTGAAATTTAAGCAGCAATTCATGCAGCGCCGTTCGTTCTTGCTTCGAGAGGCTCAAATTGATGTCCACCTTTCCGAGCGCTGAAGAGGCGTCTGTCGATGTCGATTGGAGCCCACTGTGCATTGATGTAGCCGTAAAACATTCAGTGACGTCTTCTATGGGGTAGGCGAAAGCGATGGCAGTGCGACGAAAAAGGTGCCGCTGCTCATTACTAAAATTCGTCACAAGCAGCGTGGCACGGCTGTCGCGAAGCATGACGAGGCTGCGGGCAGCGCAGATACCTATGCTAAACAAAAGTGCCAAGTTGCCTTCGGCGACTGCCTCGCCGTCACGTAGTTCGTCACACGACATCAACCAGGACGCTTGAACGTCGAATTGCTGCTGGTCCGTACTTGCGTCGATGGGAGGCCTTGCTCACGTCGATTATCAGCGGCCTCGCCCCCGAAGGTCGCTGCCTTTAGTTTTCCCGTCTAGGGCTTGGCGAACGCGCGGGCGCCGCCACTGGGTAGTTCCGGAAATCTGGAGAAGGTCGTCTTCGAGACGGCGATCGCGATTGCCGCCGCAACGGCAGTGGCATGCGCTGCTGGGACAGGTATTCCTCGATCGCTCTCGGTCATTCACCAAATCGTGGCCTTGGCGAGTCGACGGCGAAACCCCGAAGTCCAAGGCGGCGATATGGGCATTCGAGGTATACGTGTCCGGCTTCACCATAGTGATAGCACAGCGGCCGCCTGTCCGGTGTGCGGCATACGTCCGATTTCCTAGGGAGTGGCTGCCGATTCTCGAAATGCTGGATCGGTTGCACTGACGGAAGCGTATCGTGCGGTATAGGGTGTGCGAAGCGCGGTGGGGTAGGATTGTACCGGCTCACAGCCTCGGCGTACGATGCACGTCGGGACTCCGTCCGGGTCGAGGTAACATCACTGGAAAGCGGGACTTGCAGAGTGTCACAATTCAGAGGCACAGTGAAAATATGAGAAAAGAGAGGAAGACGTCGAGCATGGCATCAAGGCTAGAAGAAGAGAAAAACGACGTCGAAGATATAAAAGAGGAAGAGACGGGGCAGAGGGGACCTGGGTGTTCGATCGGGAGCGTGTGAGGCGGGCACGAGCGTCGCCGGCCTGTGTTCCGGGCGCTCCGGCTCCCTTTGTTTTACGGCATCGCACCGTAGGCTCGTGCTCCATCGCTCTACGGCATCGCACCGTAGTCACCGGCCGTTCAAGGACACGTCCTAGGAACTGAATGGCCGTCACGAACACCTGCAGCGGCCAGGGAGCGTCATCGGCTTGTGTTCCGAGCGCTTCGTCCTACGGCACCGCTCCGTAGGCCTCGCCTGAGCCAGTCCTGCTCCCGGGAAATGCTGACCAGCGCTAGTCGACGCTGAGGTCATTGACTCCGAGCCTCCCAGCTTCAACGACGACGCCAGCTCGCGTTCTGCAACCGGCCAAGCCTGTGGCATCGACGCATCGACTCGAACGCCGACGTTAAGCAAGTGTCCCCGACAATGCCTCGCCTCATCATGCATCGGCACAGAACGCCGTGAGTTGTTTGAGCGAGGAACGCTCCGTACTGTATAGACGTTTGTTTCCTTGACTTGTTCTTTTTGTCATGACTTATTTTAGTGCCGCTATTTTTTAGGGGCGAAGCTCCTTAAGGCGGCACCCGTTCGTCCCTCGTAGTCGTAGTAGTAGTGCGTAACCAGTCGTAACGCTAGTACCAGATCTTGACCTCCAAGGTGGTGCCGGTGGGAGATTTTCCTGTGCGTTGTTGAACAATAAAAATTCGCAGCGTGCGCGTTAACTAAAAGCCGGATTCTTCTGTCTCTCATTCCCCATTAGCAGCTATTGGCATGTTCCAGTAGGAAACGTTAGTAGAAGTAGAAGTGTAAGTGTTAGCTAAAAGCCGACTTCTTCTGTCTCTCATTCCCATTAGCAGCCATTGTTTACCTCCAAGGTAGTGCCTGGTGAGATTTCTCCTGTGCGTGGTTAAACAATAAAAATTTGTTCAAAACGCCGTTGATTGATGAAATAAACCAACGAAAGACGCCAGATGTTTTCTAAAGCAATGGTTTTCTAAACAATGAAAATTCACAGCGTACATGTAAAATTAAAGTGAGCTGCAAGTCGTCATAACTCTCATCGAACCTTTAGTATAAACGCGCCGATCTCACGTCGGTGATGATGTACTGGGCAGAATTCACGGAAGATTCACGGTTTACCGATGAACCTCCGCAGCTTCGCCCACTCATCATCATTCACTCCGTGGATATGCTGTGATTTTTTGTTTATGTTTGCAGTGGTTTTGGGTGGTAATGTGCTTTTTCTTTTCGTGTGTAATTAAAATAGGTGTGTCTTACGCTCTCGTCTCGTCCGTTCATTCTAGCCGACTGTTACCCGGGGATCCGTGACACAGAGCCTGCTGTACTTCGCTCCTTATGAGGCTGAAGATGGATCCTGCAGCAGGAGATTGAGGCGGGCAGTGAATCCTTTGTAGCTCGTCGCGTACCACTGATCTGATGAGGTCGCAGAGAGCTTTGATATTGATGTTACTGCCGGCAGCTCCAACCTGGCCATCGGTGAAGCGACATTGATCTGGCGGTCGTACACAGCCGACCGCTGCTGCAGCATCTTTTCCATGGTCGTGGCTTCGGTTAAAACTCCGCCACAGTCTTTGGGGGACTTCGGACGAGGCCATCGAAGAGATGCTCCTTAACTCCTCGCATTAAGTGACGCAGCTTCTTATTTTCTGCCATAGCCGGGTCAGCACGACGGAAGAGGCTCGTCATGTCCTCAACGTACATCATCACGCTTTCGTTCGGCATTTGAATGAGCGATTGAATGGCCCGCTCCGCTCGTTCACGGCGATTGGGATTAGCGTAACTTTCCAGCAGCTGACGGCAAAACACACTCCACGTCGAGAAGGGTTCACGGTTCTCGTACCAGGTACGAGCGCCATCCTCGAGGCTGAAGTACACGTTCCTCAGCTTGTTGGCGTCGGTCCACCCGTTGAAATCAGCGACGCGTTCAAAGTAGCCAACCAGTCCTCGACGTCCTCTAAGACGGAGCCATGGAACACCCTTGGCACTCGTGGCTTCTGCAGCTTGTAATTGGCAGTTGAAGTGCCTTCCATACCGTTTTCGGGTGGTGCAGTTAACGTCATCTCGGGTAGAGGTTCACGTTCGGGGGGCAATCCTCGGAATCTTCGGCTGGCCCTGTGGACAGGTGTTGTCACTGCAGGTACAGGGCTACCAGGAGGCGTTAGGACCATTGGCTGGGAGTACCCAGCACCTCCACCAGTGGTCACGTGCGAAAAGAAGGTCCCCGGGCAAGAAATACCACGCTGGCAGAAAGACTGACGCAGTTCTAACAATATGGCCACGCCACAAAACGAACAAAGACAAAGTGAGAGCGCGCGCCGTCCCAAACGACTTCTTTGTTTGTTTTTGCTCGATGCACGCTCGTGCTCGCCGCAGTTAATCATCCAGGTGGCATTATTCATTCCAGCAAAAATCGGAGTGCTGTGAAGGAATGTAAAGCGAAGACAAGACGAGCGCTGTTTCCAATTCCATTCGTCTTCGTCTTACATCCTCGCTGTCCCTTCACAAGATGCACAAACGCCCATTTGTTTTACCTAAACGCGTGAGCGTCGACCCAGGGGAGTGAAACTTCCTATACCCTCCATGGAACGCGATATTCGCTCGCAGCGCCGGACGAACGCCTGGTGTTTGGGGGCGGTACGAAAACATGGCGGCGCATTGCAGACACGCACTGGGGGACGCCATCTTGATGAGGACTGAGGATCCGAGTGGCGAGGGGGGGGGGATTTAGCGCAAATTCAATTGGGATGCACCAGCAAGCCAAATTGAGCGAGTGGAAGTATTCAGATGGCGAGCACGCGACCTTCTTCCTGTGCGCAACCCGCCACATGATGAAAACGGCCATCATTGCGTTCTGATTGATGGTCTGCCATCCACCTATTTGTGCACTACTTATTCTAAGTAAGACGTTGTTTTTGTTTACGTGTACACATAAATTAGACAAGAATAAAGAGCAGAGTTTGTTTGAATGTTTTATTGCCTAAACGTACGGTTTATGCAGTAAAATACAACTTGAATGTTTTACGTTTTTGGTCGCATACAAAAGTGGACCGCACATGCCAGCATGCTAATAACCTAGTATCAATCCAGTGCACATTGCCGCACATACGTCTATACAAAGACAAAAGAAAAACAGTAATAACTATACACAAGTTCACAGCACGTATCCCGATATAAAATCATCCCATGAGTGGGACAAGATAATACGGCACACCGCACACTTAGGATGCAAGAGGAAATGATACAAAAACCATAAGGTACCGGAGTTAGACATTGCTACATTTTCTATTCAGCATCAGGTTTCTTTATAAAGCTTAAGCAAAAATTTACAAAATACTGAAGCCACTATAGAGTGTTCTGATAAAATAACACGAAGGGTTTATGCTTTCTTCAGCGTAACATACCTATATCGCTTAATGAAAAAAAAAAAAACAAAATACAAGCAGATAATAAATAGTACACACACATGTCCGCTTCAGAGGCAGAAAATGGTGACCTCAGCTATAGAAGTAGCGGTGACTCAAAAATATGGAAGTAGCGCCTACTTTTGCGCATATGTGTGTCTTTTTGTCGTCCGTGTTTTGAGCGCTCAGTTTTTTCAAGACCTCAAATATGCAAACAGAATCCTAAAAGTTACAAAAACTTCCGCATTTTTCGTGCTGCAGCAGATTTTCTGGTGCGTTGTTTAGCCAAGGAGATGTTCACGAAGCGAATATGCCACAACAGGCGAATCCTTGCAAAGAGGTGCACAAAGGCTTCTTGCATTCTTCAGAGCAGAATTTTTGCCTTCCCATACAACTGTACAAAATGCCTGCCAAAACTCCACTCACATTAGGCAGGTGCGCCACAACACCGATATATTCCAAAAAGCAAGCTTCCATGGCCTTAATATCCTGAAAGCAATCGTCAGAAGGCATTGTTACATTGCCAAATAAATCTGAGGAGATGTTGCTTGCCTTAAACATAGCAAAATACTGGTGTGATGCACAAAGCTGGCGGTCGGCATTCTTCAAAAGGGTGTTGCACACAGTGTGGAGGCCTGTGCAACAAAAATTGCCGTACGAGATATCCCCCAACATAGTAGAGAACGTTATCCTCTACTATATCATGGCTAGCGGGCTGTTCCTCATCAGGAAGCATATCGACTGTTGGTGCTGCATCACAAGTAGTAGGAAGCGAATGAGGTGGCTCTGACATTTGTGCCAACACAGTGCTGCGATCCTGTTCACAGTTTCCTTCTGAAAAAAGGGCAACCAGTTTGCCAACAGAAATGTGTTTCAGACCTGATGTGAAGTGAAGCACATTTGGGTTGTGATTGCAGCCATGCTTAACCTAAGCAGCCCGAAAAGGTTCTCCAGGGGGTCCTGCTGTAGCCAGCGAGTCAAGAGAACACGAAAATCAAAATCTTGGAAGAGGTCGTCCCAGAGGAGAAGGATAGCCTTTAAGGTGACCTTCCATGCCTCAACTGTGTGTGGTTGCCGAGGCCCGTCAAATTTCAGCTTTCAACCCACGACAGGCACTCCCGCAAAAAGGCTAGGTGTTCGGACCCTTCCGAAATTGCATAACGTAACTTGTCACTGGCTTTTTTTACAGAAGAGCTATTCAGACAGTCGAATAACTTATCTATCTTCTCGAGAAAATCAGCTGTTGGTTTGGCGGATGCCGGCAACACGCCAAGAGCAATGAATACATCAATGGCCACTGAGACCGATTCGCTCATCACCTGGCTGGCATATTTAACTTTCATGTTATTGAAAGGCTTCCGGTAAATGTGGTTGTCGGTTAGTTTCTTCGCCAATTTGAGTTTGAGAGGATGCGAGCTTTCGTATAGTTGCGTAATGAAAGACCAATCCACAATTTCTTGCCCGATATGGAGCTTGTGAGGTGCGCGGAGATTATTCCTTGTGCATTTAAGTAAGTGTGGTGTGTCATATAGGAAATAAATCTTGCGGCCTTCAAGCACAAAAAACGGCTCTTCAGGCGTCACACCTAGCTTATTTGCCAAAGTGATGTTGCTTCCCCCCTGGTCGCAGATGAGCGCCTTCACAAACAACCGGGCTCCCTGCAGCTGCTTGATTAATGTTATGATCAGATGATGAAGAGTATCTGCGGGCGTTTTGGTCCTTGATACTGTGTAAGCAACAGGCTGAATCCACGTTTTTGAAATGCCTGCCACAAGTATCAGGAGCGCTGAATTTGCCACGGCTGGTGTTCTTTGCCTACCGTCATCGGAGAATCCCATCACAATGTCATGCTTTGCATCATACTGCAGATGTTCCTTCAAGGACATTTCGTCAAATATTAATGTGCACACGATCTGTTAAATGCCAATTTCGGGTAGCTTCTTCGAGGGCTTCAATAGCGGTTGGAATAACTCCGGGAGTCATCGGAATATTTGATAACCACTGCTTTAGCGACCTTACAGTTGGCATGTCAAGCAGTCTTGACAGATGTCTGTACGCTTTCGGACCATGAAAGTATAAGTTTAAAGCGAACTGGCGGTGCTCGGGCGACCACCTCCGTCCTCTACGTTTCACACCATTAATTTTAACTTGAGTCTCAAGCAATCTAAATAATGTCTTGCGGACGTAGGGCCTGATAGCATTCAACGCCTCGGACTGGGAAAGCTTTTTAACCTTTCTCTTGCCAATTCTTGACAGTGCCTTCCGAAGCCTTGAATTTATCTTCTCCAGGTTCTTCATTTTCTGGCTGTCCGGGGCGAGCACCTAGAAGGCTTGTGTTGTCGACCCGCTGGATTGGAACCTGAAAGATTTAGAAAAAAAGCTCATTTATACTGTGTTTTTGTGAAAGCTGACCATGATCTTTAAACCTAGTAAAAGTTCTAGCGGCTTTAGAATTGAAGTGATTACTTCCATGAGTAATCAGTTGTTCATATTTAGTTCTCGATCCTTCACTTATTCAAACTTGGGGCATTGGGAACAGGCCTCTGATAAGCACACTGCTGGGCATTGAGCCTACTAATGGCATGTATAAGCATCGTGGGAAACATGAAGCGCCAACTAATTTTTACTAATCATTAGCATACTCCTTGTTAACAAACATTATTGGTTATACGTTTAAAATGGTATGTTTAGGAAAAAACAACGAATTCATAGTCTTTTCTTTAAAAAACACTAATCCCTCTTATAATAATAATAATAATAATAATAATATCTGGGGTTTAACGTCCCAAAACCACGATATGATTATGAGGGACGCCGTAGTGGAGGGCTCCGGAAATTCGACCACCTGGGGTTCTTTAACGTGTACCTAATCTAAGCACACGGGCCTCAAACATTTTCGCCTCCATCGAAAATGCAGCCGCTGCGGCCGGGATTCGATCCCGCGGCCTGCGGGTCAGCAGTCGAGCGCCATAACCACTAGACCACCGCGGCGGGGCACTAATCCCTCTTAGAGGCAACAAACAAGCAAGAAAGGGATAAGACAAGCACTCGTCTCGTCCTGCCTTTCGGTATACATCGCTCTGGTTCTCGTCCCCTAGCAATGAACTAGCTCGCCCAGCTGACACCCTAGTGCACTTTAGGATCTGTTAAATGGTACGTGACATTAAAACGATAGCTGCAGGGCATTAATTTATCTGGAATAGTTTTAAAGAGCTTAGAGAGCAAAACAATTTGCGTACATGAGGGCTCAGTCTGTTGAACTTCTTCATCGGCGCTGTGAGCGGGCATTGCAGTGGTATTCGCGGGCCGAGGAGAGCCTGTGAAGGGAGATTAACGTAGCACAGGTTTTAGCGTGGCATACATACAGCTGGTATTAGGCGTCACATTAAATAATTACAATTACGGCATCAATAATTTATGTGGAATAGTTTTCAAGAGCTTAGAAAGTAAAACAATTTGCGTACATGGGGGCTCAGCCTGTTGAACTTCTTCATCGGCGCTTTGAGCGGGCATTTTAGTGGCATTCGCGGGCCGAGGAGAGCCTGTGAAGAGACATTAACGTAGCACAGATTTCAGCGCGACATACATGCAGCTTTGAACTAGGGTGTCGTAGAATATATATATATATATATATATATATATTTCTAAAAGGCCAGTTCTGTTGCTCCCACTGTCAGAGCTATCGCGCAATTGTTTTAACAGCGACACCAAGTTGGCCGCTACTCACTCGCCATGTGCGAAATAGCTGATAACGCGCCACATGGAGTACTCTCTCCAGTTATGAGGTCATTTTCGCCTTGCTGTAAAACGCTACGCCACGGGTAAAATAGCAGAGACAACTGAATCAGAATCGAGCAGGTTACATATAGAGCGTTTTGAGTGAGACGTTTGCTCTAAATTTAACGATTGTGAAGCCGGCAAATTTTTTACTTAGCTAGTTATATCTACCAGCAAAATCATGCCGGCGAATTCATGGATGCTGTGTACACCATGCGTTGGTATTGGTGTAATCTGCGCGAGAATCTTAAAAATGCTGAGTCATGATAACTCGGACAGGTACACATATTGAGTATTAAGTCATTTCTGTAAATAGATGTAGAGGCATGAAAGTTTGTGCTGTTGTATGATCACTTTACAGTATTCCCACCTGGACTTTCGACGTGTGTCTGCCCATCGCCAAAGATGGAAACTGTTGGCACAGCACATCTTAGCAGCCTTGTCTGTCCAGGGTCTGCGTAGTCTGCTGGTGAAATGGGCAGAGCACAGGCGGTAGGCTGTAGATCTGACGAGGTGGTAAATGAGCCAGGTCCTGCCGTCTCGCATACTGAAGCCAAGCGCGAGATCTGGAAAATCAACGTGTGCGTGTGTAGTATTTGGGTTAGAATGGATTTATTTCTGTTTTCAGGCGTAGATGGATAGCTTTGAGTGAAAACTGGCTTCTTTATTCGAAGTAAGCATTATTTGATATTTCTCATCTTCCTTTCTTAATTGAATTTTTGTAACCAAGACGACTTGTGATAGCAATCCTGAAAGCAAACTTTAAAATAAAATCTGTCTTTATTATTAAGAGACGCGGATGCATGCTTCTACTTGCGCGATAGCAATGTTTGGTGGCAACGACCCCAGCTTTTCCTAATTCAAAATATATTTTGCAGACAATAGCGGTCATCCACACCAAAATCTCTAAACAACTATTCGTACATATATACCCTCGCGCACTGCGTATTCCTCAGGTATTTCTCGCGCCCTGCTGCAAATCTTTCATAAAAACCTTGTTAAAACCGGTAATAAATTAGTAGAACACGTAAGTTTACATTGTCCAATTATTTATGGGCTTCTAGCTGCAACTGCATTCTTGTAAATATATCGTAATTGTACTTAAGGCTGAAACTGAAACATGAAATTGAAGTGTACATTATAAATTATTAGTTTATAAATTTTTTCCTAAATTCCTCTGCAATATGCCGTGGATTTACGTGAGGCCAAAATGAAAACACACAATTGAAACGCATTAATGTAATAACACCCGTCTAAACTCGCAAGTGTAATAATTTGTACTCAGTACTTAATTAACATATTACTAACAACACATGCTATGAACGTATATGGACCCTCACTTATAGCCAAAAGACTATGGGAGTCGCCTTCCTCCAGATAAATAGGCTGATAATATTACTAACCGTATTATAATAATAACAATAATAATAATAACGCATGCAACGAGAACAGACTGAACGCAGGCAATCAAAAGGTAATAAAAAGAGTGCGCATAAGCTTACACTGTTCTATTAGTTACTGTATATGCTGCTACAAATACATTTGTGACATGCCTTGCATTGCCTTGAGCCAAAGTGCAACATCGAAATGCAATGCACAATCGAAACGCATTAAATTAAAAACGCAAGTATAAACAATCGTGTGTAGCAAATGTATTCGCTGGAATAATTTCCAGATGCTCTGCCGTGCATGTCATGTATAATTGAAGCCGAAAAGCAGACAATCAGAATGTAATGAATAAATCATGTGCGTGTATGCTCAATTAAATTACACAGTTATTACGTCATGAACCAAAATGCCTTCTAATTATTTATGTCTCAAAAAACATCAGGATTATTTGTTACTACAAGGTCAATAATGTTGGCGGCGCTTGATGTGCGACATGTAGGATTAGTAATAGTTTGCGATAGGGAAAAATTACACCATTTCCCGCTAAAGGGGACCACGAGGCGACGCGAAGCCGGAGCACTTGCACGATCGTGTTCCGTTGGCGTTCGTTGGGCATGCTACCGACCTCGCCTCGTGGAATGCGAAGAGGAACGCTGCGCGCGTCTTGTCTTCCCTCTAGCCTGGCTGTTAATTCTCACAGGGCGAGCGCGGAACGCGGTTGACAGGCGCGCGAGTGGGCGGCAGCGTAGCAGAGGAGAGAGAGGGGGAGGGGACGCGCATGCCCCGGTGCTCATCACGGCGTTGCGCAGGAGAGAATTTCGGCATGTCTAGCCTGCGTTTCAGAGGAATATCGGAGAGGGTGAGTGGAGAGGGGGAAAGGTAGAGAGGGAGGGGAGAGGGCGAGTGGAGAGGCGGAAAGGGAAGAGGAGGTGTGTGGAGAGGGTATGCGCATGCGCAGTAAGGGTGGTCAAGCCGCACACCACCACCACCACCACCGGTTTGAACTCCGCTATCCGCCCCGTGCATCGGTATGGTGGCGCCACCGCTCGGCTCAGGCGGTTGCACCTTCTCCCAACCCCCCATAGGATCCCATGAATTTTGAATGAAGTTTGCGATTCCGTTGCGCAAAAACAAACTAGCGCCTCTCGACCATACGCCACACCGACGACGCAACATCTCCTCTTGCTTCCACCGATATGCCACGCTCCAAGGTGACTTCACTCTCCACTTTCTTTTATTTCTTTCTGTGGCCGTGAGGGCGCACGGTGTGCACTGTGCAGTAGCGCATCCGACAAGACCGGCTGGGCTCGTCGCTTTCGTCGCG
Source organism: Rhipicephalus sanguineus (assembly GCF_013339695.2). Taxonomy (NCBI): domain Eukaryota; kingdom Metazoa; phylum Arthropoda; class Arachnida; order Ixodida; family Ixodidae; genus Rhipicephalus; species Rhipicephalus sanguineus. Next base: position 63,512 of record NW_023614939.1, read on the forward strand.
CCTTCCTTGAAACGTTTGCAACGTTAATATTGTGTTAAGGCGGTGGCCACACGTCGGACGATGAGCCATGATTTCGTTCAGCTGCCATCTCATCAACGGCAATGTTTCAGACGCCTGAGTTGTGTACTTTTGTCCGTTGGTTGCTGGACAAGATGGCCTCCTACAAGACCGCGTTTTCCAAGGCAGCTGTGTGCGTAGTTCTCGGCGTCGCAGCAGTTTGATGACGCGAGGACGTCAACTGGTGCTACATCGTGGGAACTGCTCAAATGACTGCAACCTTTACGACATTGTGGCAGAATATTCTAGCGTACTGTACGCGCACGATTGTGCTACACTTAAAATACCGCGCTTGGCTCGCACGTCAACCTGGTACGCCTGTGTGCAACAAGTGTGTTGTTATCGTTGTTGCGTCGGTTAATATTGAATTGCAATTGGAATACCGTTTTTGCAAAGGTAAGTGAAGCTGTAAGTAGTTGGCCTTCTATATGCTCGCTACTCCACGAACATTACTTCCAGAATCGCATTTATGTTGAGCTGCACGTACCAAAGGAGAATCTTGCATAAGAGATACATTACAGGCGTGCGCATTTCCTATATAAATCTGAGTAATGCCACGCTATGCGCATGCCTATATAAGTCTGAGTAATGCCATGCTCAATTTAAAGCGCATGTGTTAGAGGATTGTGGCTTCAATGGTGAAAGTGATTAGATATTCCGAAATATATGATTGCAATGCAATTAGAACTTTCTCATATGTTAACACGGTCTGTGAACAAAAAAAAACGCTGTGGTGATGTTTGTGGTCATTTGCTAAAGTACTTTTCACGCATATATTATGCAGCTGTGTGAAGGCTGTTAAAACGTTCAGCAAGTTAGATTTTGGTTTTCTTGGCCTAGTTGAGTGCTACGAGTGTTGGGCGAAGATAAAAACGCGTGTCTTTGTTCGTTTATTAAGCAGGCATACAGCCTTAATATTCATTGTTGTTGTACTGTTGGGGTGTTCAATAAAACAAGAATGCTGTTTGTTCTGCAACAGCTTTTATTTCGTCTGTGTTAACACATCACGCAAACAACTTGGACACATGCACGTAAGAAAACGTACGCAGTGCATCGCTGCGCACGCATAAGAAAACGGGCCTGTCATTTTAAAACAAATAATATAGAACAATCGACGTAACAAACGGCATGGTGGCCTAGTGGAGCAGCGTCGGCAGTACAATATCAAACCAGAATGAAAAATGAATAGAAAAACGGCGAGTAACGGGCGCTTGCCCATGGCTTTTATGAGCCGTGCGTATCCACCTTTCGCCACCGTTCGCCGTTGGTGGCGCCACCAGTACAGCTCAAAGCAGCAGCGAACGAGGCGGACAAGATGCTTCGCATCTAAAATCGAGACACGACAAAGGAAACATATGAGCGTCGCTCTCACTTTCTGTGAAGGATTGCGTGAACCAGTATATAATAGGGAAAGTAATATCTTTTGAATATGACAGAATATTGTCACGTGGACGTGACGTCGACGAACACAGCAGTCGGCGTTTGTAAGATGAAACTGGTTTATTTGGCCGAAACTTGTGGCCGGAAATGAGAACTAGAAACTACAGCAATGCACGCTGTACAATGATAGCGGCGAACAGGGCGTCGTCCGTCGATCAACTGACAAGCGATCAAGCGCGTCGACTTTTATACAGCGCTATCGAACTTTCCAGCAATATCGCTGGTGGCGGCGTTATCTCTAGACAAAACTGGAACATTCGCGTGCGGGGCGCAATCTTAACAAACCGATCTACTACAATCGCGACGCTTCTAGAACACTACTTCGCGGACAGCGTCGAGCGTTGACAACCGTCCCTGCCGGTCAAACCCGAATACATCAAAACAAGACAAGAAGTGGGTATGGCACTTGCCACCCTCTGAAAAAGCATCGTCCCGATGCTTATGAAAGAACATAGAAGAGAAAAAAACAAAACAAACCAAGTGCATACACAAATAAATTACAATAACGAAGGAAAAAATAGAGTCCCCAGGCTCGCTAACGCGCAAAAACGGCTTAAGGCGCACGACATGGACGACTTCAGGTCGCGCACGGCACCGCTGAGAGTTCGTAATGCCGTCAGGGGCAACCTCATAGTCGAGTGCGCCGAGGCGTCGAAGTACCCTGTACGGTCCGAAGTATCGTCGAAGAAGCTTCTCACTAAGTCCTCGTCGGCGTATTGGCGTCCATACCCATACACGGTCACCGGGTTGGTATTCCATGTGGCGTCGTCGAAGGTTGTAGCGGCGGCTGTCAGTCGTCTATTTGTTCTTTATCCGTAGGCGGGCGAGCTGTCGTGCTTCTTCGGCGCGCTGTAGGCAGGTGGTCACGTCGATGTTTTTCCTCGTCGGTCACGTTTGGTAGCATGGCGTCGAGCGTCGTTTGCCGGGCTCCTTCCGTAGACCAACTTGTATGGCGTCATCTGCGTCGTTTCCTGTACGGCCGTGTTGTACGCGAAGGTCACGTACGGAAGGATGGCGTCCCACGTCTTGTGTCGACGTCGACGTACATGGCCAGCATGTCGGCGATGGTCTTATTTAGACGCTCGGTGAGGCCGTTGGTCCGTGGGTGGTACGCGGTGGTGCGGCGATGGCTTGTGTGGCGTATTCCAAGATCGCCTGAGTTAGGTCAGCTGTGAACGCCGTACCTCTGTCGGTGATGAGAACCTCTGGGGCGCCGTGTCGAAGGACGATGCTCTCAACGAAGAACTTGGCTACCTCAGCGGCACTGCCTTTGGGCAGGGCTTTTGTTCGGCGTAGCGGGTGAGGTAGTCGGTAGCCACGACGATCCATTTATTTCCGCAAGTCGACGTTGGAACGGCCCCAGGAGGTCCATCCCGATCTGCTGGAATGGTCGACGAGGAGGCCGATCGGCTGAAGGAAGCCTGCTGGTATTGTGGGCGGTGTCTTCCGTCACTCCACAGTCTCGGCACGTCCTTACGTAGCGAGTGACGTCGGCGGCAAGGCGCGGCCAGTAGTACTTTTTCGTTTTACTCGTGCGAGCGTTCGGAAAGTCCGAGGTGTCCAGCCGTCGGGTCGTCGTGCAGGGCATGCAAAATTCTGGTCGCAGTCCCGAAGGTACAACGATAAGGTAGCTGGCTCGGGCCGGAGAGAAGTTCTTCTTTACGAGGACGTTGTTTTTCAAAGAAAATGATGCCAATCCTCGCCTGACTACTTTTGGGACAACGATGGTCCTGCCCTCTAGGTATTCACTAGAACCTTCAGTTCAGGGTCGGCTCGCTGTCGTTCGGCGAAGTCTTCAGTACTTATGGCTCCCAAGAAGCTGTCATCATCCTGGTCGTCGGGCGTTGGTGGGTCGACGGGGGCACGAGACAAGCGGGGGCGTCGGAGGTGTTTCCTTCCGGACTTGTACACGACAGTAATGTCAAATTCTTGAAGTCTCAGGCTCCACCGTGCGAGGAGACCTGAAGGGTCCTTCAAGTTAGCTAGCCAACACAAGGCGTGATGGTCGCTCACAACTTTGAAGGGCCTGCCGTAGAGATAGGGGCGAAACTTTGACGTAGCCCAGATGATGGCGAGGCACTCCTTTTCTGTTGTGGAATAGTTGACCTCTGCTTTAGACAGCGACCGGCTAGCAGAACTGACTAACCCTTTCCAGTCCGCCCGCCCGCTGCACAAGGACGGCGCCGAGTCCTATGCTGCTTGCATCGGTGTGAATCTCCGTATCGGCGTATTCGTCGAAATGCGCAAGTATCGGAGGTGTCTGCAGGCGTCCGTTTCAGTTCATGAAATGCTTCGACTTGCGCTGTTTGCACCTGAATTCGACGTCGGTCTTCGTGAGCCTGCGTTAGTGCTCGGCGATCCGTGTGAAAGTCTTTGACAAAGCGTCTGTAATAGGCGCACAAGCCGAGAAATCGGCGCACGGGCCTTCTTGTCGGTGTGTGGCGAGAAAGCGGCGATGGCAGCTGTTTCTGCGGGTCTGGGAGCACTCCAGTCTTGCTGATCACGTGACCCAGAAACAAGAGCTCCTCGTACGCGAAGCGACACTTTTCTGGCTTCAGGGTGAGCCCGGAGTTCTTGATTGCTTGAAGTACGGATTGAAGTCGCTGGAGGTGTTCGTCGAAGTTCGAGGAATACACAACGACGTCGTCCAAGTAAACAAGGCAAGTCTGCCACTTCAAGGCCAGCTAATACAGTATCCATGACTCGTTGGAAAGTCGCAGGTGCCGAGCAAAGACCGAAGGGCATGACCTTGAACTCGAACAGGCCGTCCGGCGTTATAAAGGCGGTCTTTTCTCGGTCTGTCTCGTCGACTTCAATTTGCCAGTAGCCGGTCTTGAGGTCCATCGACGAAAAGTAATTCGCGTTGTGTAGTCGATCCAGGGGTTGTCGTCTATTCCGTGGGAGAGGGTATACGTCCTTCTTTGTGATTTTGTTCAGGCGACGATAATCGACGCAGAAACGTAGGGTCCCATCCTTCTTCACTAATACCACGGGAGACGCCCACGGGCTGTTGGACGGCTGGATGATGTTGTCGCGTAGCATTTCATCCACTTGTTTCTTAACGGCTTGTATTCAGCTTGTATTTCAGCTTGTATTTCAGCTAGTATTTGGCCATCGCTGTAGGCTGTCATTAGCGCGGCGTTAAATTCGCATTTGATGGCTATGGTGAAGGCGGCGCATCATCATCGGAGTCACTGTCCACCTGGGCTGGTTCGAGAACCCTTCTGCATCATGTTTTTGTATCTGCGCTCGAACCGAATTTATCTCATCAACGTATAATCCCGGCTCTTTACTTTCAAATGCATGGAGCTTATGAAGTAAATCATAAAGATAACGTTTTTCAGCAGTTTTTCTGTGGGTCAACTCGCATGAAATACCAATTGCCTCATACTTAACTTTCTCTTTGAACATTTCCCACTGAGCAAAATTGGCAGCTTGTCGACATTGTGTTACCTCGCGTAGCAATTCGTTGATTATTTTTCGAAACATTCTTCACGCAAGAGCTGTACGTTAAGCTTCCATAGTTCCCAGTTTGGAGGAACATTACGAAATTTTGGGGGACCCCATGAAACGGCTACTAAGCAATGGTCTGTAAAAAAATCACAGTTTCGCCGCAAGGGCGAAGCAATGAATGCGATAGCAAGAACTAATGCTATACCAATGGATACTCTCAGTTTGAACAGCGCTCCTGTTACAAAGACGGCCGAAGCAGCGAAGGAAAACTAGCGTGCTTCAAGTGTCGAGCTGTGACACTTGATAGTTCGCGCTCATCTTCTGTTTGTTCGTTAAGCGGCGTCGTTTAGCGGCGCTCCCGCAACATGAGCGCGGACATCACGGTTAAAGCTTGAAACATCTCTCTGCCCTCACCACGAGAAAAACCGCGCGGGCAGACAGCGGAAGGCCAAGGTTCTCCTTGCGCAAATATAAGAAGCGAGCGAGCTCGCCGACGACTTTTAAATGCGCTCGTCGCGCTCCTAGCGCCATCTCGCTGGTAATGAAGAAACGCTTATGAGAGGAGAGCGGATCGAGGCATTCCGGGAACACTTTCAAGGCTTGCTGAAAGGACTGATCAACTGCATCATATTTGCAATCAAACAGAATCAAGTAATCATCGACAAAGCGAAAGCACTTACTAACATTCATCCCAGCCAACCGTTCATGAAGCTTTCTATCCAAATGAGCTAGATACAAATCGCTTAACACGGGGGCGATGCACGAGCCTATGCACACGCCTGTTTTTTGCAGAAAGACTTCACCATTCCACTCTGCCAAAGGTGGAAGCAAGGTAGAGCTTCAGCACATCCAGGAAGCCCGAAACGGAAATACCACACTTGTTTGGAAGGCAACACCACCAAATTCGAAAATTGCCTTTTCAATGGCATTTATGAGTGGTTTGTGTGGAATAGAATAATAAAGGTCTTTTATGTCGATGGAAACGCCCCCACAACGACTGGGAACATGTTGGCTGAGGTGACTGACAATCTGCGAAGAACTTTTTACTAAGAAAGGATCGTGAACTGGCAGCAACTTTAGGTAACTCTGAAGCCAGGAGGCAACACACTTCTGCCATGTGTCCCCGTTCAGAGATAATGACACGAAAGGGCATGTCAACCTTATGCGTCTTCACAGAAAAAAATAAATCAGCGTCAATTCAGCGCACTAGGATCATAATTGAGGCCGCAAAAAAGCTCAAGGAAGTTGCATCAGTAAACCGTTCATTTCCTTATCGGAAAAAGAATTGACGTATTTGAATTCTTCGGCACGTGGTGTCGCAAGGTGATATCTTGGTTCTTTGGGGGTTCTTTCTTGCAATTTAGGTTTTTTTGGTTTCTTTTTTTTAAGTGCCTGGATAAGCATGTGATCTTATTCTGGTCTGGAGCCTATATATATGTGCGTTTTTGTAATGAAAACCAATTGGATGCTACGCGTGTCCTCGTCGTTGTATGTGTACCGTGTAAAATTTTTGCGCTGAGCAGTTTAATAATTGTGTTTTCTGTTGTTTCTGCGGCTAGGCCTAATCTGCGTCTCACTCTCTCATTTTTTGCTTGGTGTGTGAGGCCTGATCTGCTGGAATGGCTCTGACGCCACCCGTTCATCTGCGTGGTCAGGACTAATGAAGAAACGTGGCAACTGCAAGGACACTGCCGATGGTGCAGAAAAGCAGCAATTATTCGTCAGGTCGAAGGTGGCTAACCTGACTCCGAAATTGCTCCGAAGTTTTTCACCGGGCTGGACAATGATCAGATGACGCGTCGGGTTCTCGAACCAGCCCAGGTGACAGTGACTCCGATGATGATGCGCCGCCTTCACATAGCCATCAAATGCGAATTTAACGCCGCGCTAATGACAGGCCTACAGCGATGGCCAAATACTAGCTGAAATACAAGCTGAATTGCTTGCGGTGTGTGTGTGTGTGTGTGTGTGTGTGTGTGTGGTGTGTGTGTGTGTGTGTGTGTGTGTGTGTGTGTGTGTTGTGGTGTGTGTGTGTGTGTGTGTGTGTTGGTGTGTGTGTGTGTGTGTGTGTGTGTGTGTGTAAATGTGTGAACAGACGTACATTGACAAGTTTTCCAGCCACTGCGTTAAGAAGGGTGTTATTTTTTTTCTAGCAAATCCTTTTTTTTTCGGACTCTCGATTTGTCGACTTTTCGGTGGTTCCCAACGAATCCGAATGAATGGTTGGCTACTGTATGACACTACCTACAGACTACCGGACACATTATTAAGACGCTAATCAACCCGCACAGTTCATGAAAGTGAACGGTACACGGGAAAAAGACGACGCCGATCACCCGCCACAAGTTCTCCGCGTGTATGTCGTTGTGCGGCTACGGCCGCAGTCACAACTTCTACACGTGCAAAAAAACATTTTTTTCTCGGGTTTATAAGTTTGCCATAATAATTAAGAATATTGTATTGGAAGCATGTGATTTCACGCCACCATCTGTGCTTAGTATATCATTTTAAATTGTAAAAGAAAAAACAATCCATACGTCACAAGACGTTATGGCGCTGCGAGCGCGTGTGACCTGTGTGAGGCTTGCGTTTGTTACGCGCCGCTGTAAGGCATTCCGCTTGGGGAACTCCTGGGTACGCAACACCCGCGCGGCCCCAAGCCCGCGGGAACCCAGCAATAAAACGCTCTAATGCCCCCGCGCGCTCCTAGCCGCCGCCGCGCGGCACCTGCGGCGGCATAGCAAGCTCTCCCCATAGCGTTACGGATGAGTTTCGTGACCAGAAAAGCATTGAAGGACTCTGGTATTACCCACGTTTTTTTTTTTTTTTGGATGTTACCCTCAAGGCACTAATTAGTCAATGTTTTCTTATCTTTTCAGTTTCGTGTCCCGAATCCAAGAGCCATCCTCGTGCTGGCTACATCTTGGACATTGTAGGAGGCCGGGGACATCCAATTTCTGACTGTCTACTTCCTACCACCTGGTGGGTACCTAAATAGATTTGCGTCTTCACCCATGCCACGTTCAGATGGAGCGAAGTCCTACTACAACGTACTGACTCGGTAATAAAAGGAAAACAACTAGCAGCACGGCAAACAGCGGATCAGCTCCAATTGAGTCACGCGTCTTCCTCAGCCATCAGCGATGCCGCATACAAATAATCGAAAAACTTACGATGCGCTAATAGAAGGTGTCATCATTTGAGGAGAGAAACGGCTAGGTGTCACTCTCCAGTAACCTACACTTCTACTCGCGCACACCCAACGTTTCGGGAGCGCGATAAGTAGAGCTCCGTAGCTTGATCCGTGAACGCGCGAAGGCGTTCCGCTGCCTGCTGGCGCGTCTCACAGCAACAAAGCACTCACTCAAACTGTATTGAAGAGAAATGGAGTGGAAATCGAGGAGCCAGCCTCCGCGGCGCGGAGTAGGGCGCCTCGTAGCTACCGCGCCGAATGAAAGAGCGCTGACATCGAGGCGACCTTGCGCTGAGACTACCGAAGCGCGGCCCGTCCGCGCTCGTTGGTCTCACGATGCAGTACTCCTTCACTTCACCTCTCCAAGACGGCGACATCGCCTCACGCCAACAAGGTCCGGTGCGAAAGATGGAAGATGTGAAAAATATAAGGCGCCTTTGTAGCGGTTCAAGCACGAGCGTCTGTGGCGCAGTGGTTATAGCACCCGACTCCCATCGTCGCGTACGGAGTGGTCGTGGGTTGGACTCCCAGGTCAAACTTCCTAATCTGCATTTTACTGACGTATTTCCGTGACGGAAATTTGTAAGTGAAGTATTGTTGGACCTCGGCATAAGACACTATTGCGTTAAAAATGGTTGCAAATGGCACCACGAGCTCTTCTCTGCTCCGAATAAGACTTCGAGGCTTTGTGACCGCATCTCTTCAAGAGGTGCGTGCGGCGAGAAGCCTGCGAAGTACTTTTTTGTGTTGCGCTACGAGGCTCATTCGACCTCTGCCAATGTTTATAGAGCCGAAACCGGGACGCTGTACTAGGGAGTGTGTTTTATCAATTAAGAATGGAACGCGGTGCCGTTATCCTTTCCGCTGTGACTGGTGTGTGCTCTGTACCGCAGTTTGAGCGTAGGCAAATTCTTGGAAGAAGCCCGGATGCACTTGCTCAGGAACTGCTAGAGACATTTCTTATTAGACTGAAACGCGACTCTTGCATCAGCGTGCCGATGTTATTGCTGCACAATATTCAGCGGTTTATTTAGCTGTTTGATTTGGTCCCCTTTCTGTTAATCTGGTTTGTAAGTTTGCGCCTTGCCGTTTCACGAAGCTACGCACCAAATGGCCTAACACCGCGTTACTTCTTACGCTACACTCATCACGATCGAGGAACACGGAAAATAATACGAGCAGCAGAAAGGGACAAGGTTGACTGCTAGTGTTTCAGTGTGCCAGTATTGCAATGTTTAATAAAGAATTGTGCTATCTAGCTGCAGCACGTGAATGATAATCTACGAGTTTTCTGTTTTGATATTAAACGATGCTCTTTACCCTGAGCTGTAGAAGCTCCTCATTCCGCCGGTTGCGTCACCAGAAAATTATCGTCATCATGATAGTCACCTTATGAGTAGGGCTCCTTGTTTTCGGATAATCCGAAATATCCGATAAGCACTCGGCAGTACAATTCGGATTCATCCGAATAAACGGTTCAGGAGGCCAGTACGACCCTATCCTCTTTTTTATCAAAAGAGCATGTTCTAAGATGTCAATGATATATCTGTCGGTTTGGCCGTTGTGAACTTTATTTCACGTCAACAGTATCTCCTGCACCACACCCATCGCACATTTAACAAGGGGCTTGTGGCGCAAATAGTCAGTGACGTCCACGTATCTACAGGATCCAGGATCGCGAGACGACAGCTTGATACACGTTCCCCGGGCAATATGAGGCGCACCACACGACATCGTATATACGGGCCTCGTAGTGCATGCTTCCGGTATACCAAGACGCCTTAAAGTTGTAATATGCCACACCAAGGTTGTTTTGTATTCAAGTATTGTGCTTGTGTGTATAGGTGTTTGCGCGTTCAAACTTTCCAGACAACTAATTTACGCTCCGCTTGTTCTGGTGCTTTCGTATTCATACATGATTTCATCTAAGATATTGGAGTATTGTGAATAACGTGAAATTAAACTTGGAATATCGGAGAATTGGAATTTGCGAAAATAAACAGCGAAAAACGCCGAATTTCCGCAACACTCCGGAAAACCCTGTCCGTATTGCAAAAAAAAAAATAAACAGCGAAAACACGGAGCTTTGTTGAGGTTCCTTGTTGTTGGTGCTTATCAACGCGATAGCGGTGAACAGCTCGTTTCACAGAAATGTCGGCGTCGTTCGTTGTAAGCGAAAAAAATTCACCCCACCTGCCCGAAGGGAATCGTGAGGAAATGCGAATGCATTTGTTTGGGCGCGAGTGTGCGGCGAAGTAATTATATAATGAATGACGAGACGGTGATTTGTAGGGTAACCATTTATTTAACACCTGTTTGCGTTATCGTTGCACTTGACGGCCACGATCACTGCCTTGTGGTCGGTAAAGTGCGCGGTCAGAGGGTCTTTGAGAAGCATGCGGGCGTCACAGTTTCAGGTAAAGAGTAGATCAGTGCAAGTACCGTGAATGGTTGTGGGGCAGAGTTCGGATGCGGTAGAGGCACACTGCATAGAGTGCTTGGGCGCGCATGTCCTCGACAAGCCACTGTCCACTCGTCTTTCGCACGTCAACGTTAGTCATCAACCAACACAACGGGTCAGAGCTTTTGGAAGCGCGCACAGACAGACTTTCCATGGCCGCATCGAGCTGCGCGGCACCGCGCGTCTCGCGGCGAGGTTGGCTCGCTTCAGGCGCTTGCGTGCGGCATCACGACGCTCTTCGCTTCGCAGCCTTGTCTTCCACGTCAGCCATCTCGCGTCAGCCAAAGCCGGCGAAACGGTGGCTCGAGGAGTAGAGCGCGCGCTCCGCTCCATTTCTATACGCTTGCGAGCTGAAGCGAACGGGCGAGGTGGCGCCCGCCGAGAGGAAGAAGCTCCGGAAGCACGCGCTTTACCCTCGCCCACCACTCTCCCACACATACGCGGGAGCTTCCGCCGAGATCCGCCGATGCGAGCGCCCTCACGCGCCCGAGCGTGCCTACTCCTCTCCACTCACTCTCCTCTGATCCCGCCCCGCACCACCTGCTCCGGGTTTGCTAGGGGCGAGGATGAGCGCGCGCGCTCGCAGCTTGTTGCTATGGATGTAAGGGGGTATGTTCGGGAGCGCGAGCAGATCGGGGACGCCGCACGGCGCCTGACATAGCTCGACTAAAAAATGCATTCGCATTTAAAATCAGCGTAAGTTGTGCAACTGGACGAATGATAGAAAAAATGCTTGGCACGAATGGCATCGCACCGAGGCCTGCTTGCCAAGCATGTTCTACCACAGAGCGACGTCCTGTTCGAAATCGATTTGGAAAAAAAAAAACAGTATGTTTAGTAGTGGAGGAGTGTTATATTGCGTGGCAGATGCGTAGCATTTCACCCAGCGGCAAAGCATATGAGTTGCGCAACGAGGTTTAAAGTTCTACGCATGACTTATAGTTCTAGGCACTATAGCATGACAAAGCGCCGAGACATGAATAATCATCAACATCAGCATAAAAAAGTGCAGATGTGCAGGTGCGCGTGTTGTCTTACGGAGTGGGCACTTTGGCAATGGCAATAAAATTACGGCGTAGTGGGCAACAGGAGGCATTCTGGGTAAGTTGTTACGATACAGACGTTCGTTTCCCACGGCATGGCTGACACCGAGAAGCGAAGGCAGGCCAGCGATTGAGAAGGCGATTACGCTGTCGTGCTTTACCCCTGAAAGCGATGCTCAAGAGCTCCTTTCTTTCACCGATTTCTGGGGAGGCTGTATTCGGAGTTTATTTTTTTAAAAGCGAAGCTGTTTCGCAAATCATTCGTTGTGAGTCGATCGCAGAAAACCGTCATCATCATAAACGGGTGTGTGCCACAGAAATTGGGAAAATCCACTACTCACCACCGGTCCGCTAAAAAAGAAGAAGACACGGTTAGCCCAGCAAACGACTGCGAAGCGACGGCGGCGAGCCGAAGGCGCAGAGTACGTGCAATTAGAGAATACTACGGGAAAGGCAACGGCGCCTGCGAGAAGACCCCGAAGTGGCGGAATGCCTGCGCTAACGCCGACGTACCCGTAGATCTGAGAGATGCGAAAGCTTGTTTGAATGACAATGGTAGTGCAAAGAAACGGGACACAAGAAGGCAACTTGCGCCTCATGTATGCCGTATTATTGCGCTACCATTGTTTTTTAAGTATGCCGTGCCAACAGCCCACCTTGGAGCTTTAAGCGAACTCTTGATTTCAGCGCAAGTTCTGTCTTTGGAGTTTGGATAACCCTGTCGTGTCTGTGACTGTCGTGGTTTACCTCAAACCTCTCTGCGCTGAGAATCAGCGTATAAACAACGTAGCATCACTTAGCTAAGGCTCAGAAACAGCCTAGCATCAATGAGAATAATCTTGAGAACCGTCCAGTTTTGCTGTTTCGAGCCTTGTGCAGCATAGTGCAAGCTTTGCCAATCTTTTAAGAGCGAAGCTGCCTAGGCTGTCGGTGACTCGTGCTCCGTCGTCAAAAGCTGTCAAGACCCATGCGCTCTCTCTCGCAGTGAAGCTTTGCTCCGTCGTGCAAAACTCTTCAGGTAGGTACGCGCCACAGGAATTGGGCAAGCCTGTTAATACCTAGCGCGTTATCGTGTACGATTTCAGTTAACTGCGGTATGGTCGACAAACCTCTGCGAAAACAGTGCTGGCTAGGATACAGGATTGCTTCATTTTCGAAAAATATGTTAACTGTTTTAAAATGCTACGTTCGAGGAGTTTACATGCCGTGCTCGTTAACGATATTGGTCTGGAATTTGATTCAATGGATTTACCTGCCGATTTGCAGATGGGAATAATTTTAGCTTTTTCCAATCGTCCGGTAGTGTTGATGTTTAGAGGGATTCACAGAAAATACAGCCGAATTATCTGCTACACCACTGTGCGTACCTTTTGTGAAGAAATTAGACCGACCGCCATGACTGCTCCGTCTTCTCCCCTTTTTGGGCCACCCTAATCATCCCCTGATGATAATACGTATGCCCCAGATGCGCCAATCGTTTTCTTCTATTTTCAACACATCTTCGCCGTCGCCAAATGAACACGCCGAATCGAAAGACCGGTATTGTGTCTCAGCACTTAGAAACTTCGTCAACTGGCTTGCGTCGAGTTCAGTAGTTAGAGGTTCAGGTGGTCACTATCGTTGCTGCATTTCGTAGATCATTTGCTGCGATGCGTCAGCTGGCGATGTCCAGCTTTCACTTCCCCTTTTGCTCTCAAAGCCTCCTGGGCAGACATTACCAAAGGAACTCGGCATTCTAGCCTCGCGAATCTTCTATAGACCATTATAGACCGACCATCAGGCAGGCAGGTGCACAGCAGGCGGTTTCAAGGGCCAATCCTGCGTGATCAGAAGTCATAAATTACCTATAGGGTCTTCAGTATCGAAGCCGCCTTCATTATGGTAATTTGCACCTGTGCTTCATGTTCCTGCTGCTTCGAAGGCGGGAGCTACAGGACGGGTGTCGGGACAGAAATTCGTCACTCTGGCCTCGCACGTCTCGAAGTACTCATCGATGAGAAAATCTTGTGATGGGCGGAGTTACCTTTCACTGGGCGGAGTGCAGGGCTGTTGAGATGTTCCTCTCTATGTGCACGTCCAAGCCTTGCAAACCCCAGGCCGTCGTCGTGAAGGGCGAGTAGGTACGGAGCCGAAGTAGACGTGAGGACTCCTGTCTCGCGAGCCTCCAGACGACGTCTGGAGTCACGTTGCTGACCTCCATGGACTGTCTTGCCTGGCGAAATCGGGCCATTGTCGTGAAGGGCGAGTCAATACAGAGCCGAAGTAGACGTGAGGGCTCCCGTCTCGCGAGCCTCCAGACGACGCCTTGCGAACATGGGGCCGTCGTCGTGAAGGGCGAGTCAGTGCGGAGCCGAAGTAGACGTGAGGGCTCCCGCCTCGCGAGCCTCCAGACGATCCTTTTCGAACATGGGGCCGTCGTCGTGAAGGGCGAGTCAGTGCGGAGCCGAAGTAGACGTGAGGGCTCCCGTCGCGCGAGCCTCCAGACGACGCCTTGCGAACATGGGGCCGTCGTCGTGAAGGGCGAGTCAGCACGGAGCCGAAGTAGACGTGAGGGCTCCCGTCTCGCGAACCTCCAGACTATGCTTTTCGAACATGGGGCCGTCGTCGTGAAGGGCGAGTCAGTGCGGAGCCGAAGTAGACGTGAGGGCTCCCGTCTGGCGAGCCTCCAGACGATGCTTTTCGAACCTGGGGCCGTCGTCGTGAAGGGCGAGTCAGTGCGGAGCCGAAGTAGACGCGAGGGCTCCCGTCTCGCGAGCCTCCAGACGACGCCTTGCGAACATGGGGCCGTCGTCGTGAAGGGCGAGTCAGTACGGAGCCCAAGTAGACGTGAGGGCTCCCGTCTCGCGAGCCTCCAGACGATGATTTTCGAACATGGGGCCGTCGTCGTGAAGGGCGAGTCAGTGCGCAGCCGAAGTAGACGTGAGGGTTCCCGTCTCGCGAGCCTCCAGACGATGCTTTTCGAACATGGTGCCGCCGTCGTGAAGGGCGGGTCAGTGCGGAGCCGAAGTAGACGCGAGGGCTCCCGTCTCGCGAGCCTCCAGACGACGCCTTGCGAACATGGGGCCGTCGTCGTGAAGGGCGAGTCAGTACGGAGCCCAAGTAGACGTGAGGGCTCCCGTCTCGCGAGCCTCCAGACTATGCTTTTCGAACATGGGGCCGTCGTCGTGAAGGGCGAGTCAGTGCGGAGCCGAAGTAGACGTGAGGGCTCCCGTCTCGCGAGCCTCCAGACGATGCTTTTCGAACATGGGGCCGTCGTCGTGAAGGGCGAGTCAGTGCGCAGCCGAAGTAGACGTGAGGGCTTCCGTCTCGCGAGCCTCCAGACGATGCTTTCGAACATGAGGCCGTCGTCGTGAAGGGCGAGTCAGTGCGGAGCCGAAGTAGACGTGAGGGCTCCGGTCTCGCGAACCTCCAGACGATGCTTTTCGAACATGGTTCCGTCGTCGTGAAGGGCGGGTCAGTGCGGAGCCGAAGTAGACGTGAGGGCACCCGTCTCGCGAGCCTCCAGACGATGCTTTTCGAACATGGGGCCGTCGTCGTGAGGGGCGAGTCAGTGTGGAGCCGCAGTAGACGTGAGGGCTCCCGTCTCGCGGGCCTCCAGACGATGCTTTCGAACATGGGGCCGTCGTCGTGAAGTGCGAGTCAGTACGTAGCCGAAGGAGACGTGAGGGCTCCCATTTCGCTAACCACCCGACGACGCCTGCAGTCACTCCAGTTCATGCATGCTCCTAGCAGTCTCAGTTCCAGCCGGAGTCGTGGTCCCGGGTTTCACGGCATCAAATGATGATGATCTCCTCGACTTGATGGCGCTCACCACCACAAAGGGGGATGGGCCAAGAACCGGGCGGCAGGATGCTTAAGGTAATCACCAATTATACTAAACAAATCTTTAATTTAGGTTAAAAAATGTAATTGTTGAAGGAGCAAGCGGACAGACTATCGTTTCGGTAGTTTCTAAGATAAATAATAACAGATTTCGAATCAAGATTATGGACAGAGATAAATAGACTAACACGGTAATCTTTTTGTTTCACTGATGTAATCGAACACAGAGCAGACATCCCTGTGGCTATACCCTAACAAAGTGCCGCCAAATGATAAAATTTCTGGAACATTCATTGCTAATCCTAACTTCTTAAATGGCGCTACAAGGTTTTTCTCTGATTAGAGTAGCGGCGACAAAATAAAAAGAAATGATCTATTGTTTCAATTTCATTGCAAAACATGCGTAACGAGGACGCCTTGAGGCCAGCTTTATGTAGATAATTCAACTGCGGAATCCTACAACGCAATCTGGTGTATGAAACTTCTAATTGTCGAGATAAACACCATTGTTTCTTCCAGCCATATCTTAGATGTTCGAAGTCTTTAAATTTATCCAATGAGAATCTGCCTATTTCGCTTTGCAAACAAGCATTTCTGAATCTCAATGCTGTCGCGTAAGCCGTATCTGGTAAAATTGGGATGAGGGGTCCACTCAGGGCGATTGTGGCTAATGAGTCAGCCATTTCGTTCAAAGATAGTCCGCGGTGTCCTGGTACCCATAGCAACTGAACTTTTTGTAAGTTTGCCGGTATTAGGTGACTAAACAAACGAATGAGTGTTAAATTTGTTGTCGCAGAAAGTGCAGTACATACTGAGAGAGAACTGTAATTATCACTGCTGTTGATTCACTTGAGGGAAGTTTGCGTAATGCTAGAACAATTGCCAATAATTCTGCAATGAATATAGGAGTATAATCTGGAAGTCGAACCGAAAAAGACCAGTCAAGAAAAGGAGAGAAGATGCCAAACCCCCGCCTTCTCCTTTGATACTGATGCATCAGTCGCAATTATATTGCTTATTTTCAGGTGAGCTATATAATCTTCTAACTGGTTATTTAGATACCGAAATGGCATTTGTTTCGCAATACAAGGGAAAATATCGTCAAATTGTATGTGAAGATTTGAATTAGCATTACCTGTTGAGCCAATATGTTTAATTTTTACATTCAGTGGTTCAAGCAATCCTTGTACAAATATAATCTGTGGGGTGTGTAGTCGCGACCAATGTTTTTCAAAGAATAAACTCGGTTCTTTAATGAACACGTAAAATGATCGTCTCTGAGGCGAATCGTATATCTTGAGGAATGTTTGAACAGTAAGTAATTTGAATCTATTTAACAAAGAAGGTAGTCGCGCCTCCATATACAACACATTGTTAGCAACAAACTTTGGAAGTCCAAGGCACAAACGCATAGCTCCCGTTCCAATAGTACTAGGGGTCCTCATTTATAAGTTGCGCTGCCAGAAAATAAAACGCACCCGAATTCCAAGATAGGCCGCAAATACATTTATAAATCATTATCAGCGTATCTCTTCGCAATCCCGTTCTGCGGTTACCAAGCTTCCGCAGCCACCCCATTGCACGTGTTGCCTTAGAGTAAACTTCTTCAATATGACATCGCCAGTTTAATGTTTTATTATATGATGCCCAAATATTCAGGGAATCTACCTGTGGAATGAGCTCTTGACTATAAATCAGCGAGGTGTTGACAGGCTCCTTAAAAGAACGCAATAAGCGCGCTTTTCTTGACGTTCAACGTCATATGAATATTTGCAGCCATGATTCCAGCGTATTGAGATAATTTTGTAACGTCTCATATAGTGAGTGCAGATCATTATTTGACGCGAAGAAAGCAATATCACTGCGTACACATACAATTGAATATCCTGATGACTAGGAATGGAGCTTAAGAATATACAATACGGCGACAGCACGGCCCTTGTGGTACGCCACGTTTCTGCCTATATTTATTAGATGAGCAGCCATCTTTAAAACAATAAAATTCCCTTTCTCTTAAAAACTCTGAAACCCAAGCTGTTATGTAGTTTGGAAATCGGTAATTTTCCATCTGTTTAATGAGTATCGAATGCCTCCCTTATCGTACGCTTTAGCTAAATCCAGAGTAATAACGCACAGTATTCTCGCCGACGCCGAGCCAGCTGTATTCGACTCTCTAAATCAACATGCGCACACCATATTGAGCATCCAGCTCTAAAGCCAATTTGACTGGGGTTTAGTATTGATTGATCATCTAATATTTATTTAACCGGACATTCAAAACTCTTTCTATGAGTTTAACCAGGTTAGGCGTGAGTGATCAAATGTAAAGAAATTTGACCGACCGCCATGACTGCTCCGTCTTCTTCCCATTTGTTTGTTTGCCCTAAGGAGACTGGCTCATACCCACGAGGGGGATTGGCCACACTGATAATTATATATGAAACTTCAAAAAGAAAAAAATAAGCACGAAACGCGATGTAAATAAAAAAAGGAAAGAGTTAAGAAGTTAACAAAGCCATAGGATAACGATTGAAAAAATGTATATAGTAATAAAAAAGGAAAAAAAAAAGTTGGTTTCCGTGGTCGGTATCACTAGCAGCGTACTTCCTGTTGCTTGAACGAACTTGTGTAGCGCAGCTATAGTTGCACTGCGGCTTGCCCCAAACTGATTCGCTCCAAACGAAAACAGGCTAGAAGTAGTAAATTGTAAGCCCAGCCTACCAGTCGGCATTTCCAGAAACATTCTACGGAGTGAGGCGAAACGGCGGCATGATAGAAAAAAGTGATCTATTGTTTCTGGTTCATTGAAAACTGCACATATTTGTTAAGGAAAAGCCAGATTTATGCAGGTAATGATTTAACCGGGGAACTCTACAGCGAAAGGGTGTGAGAGTCACCTCGCATTGACGTGAAAGACATTTGGTGGTGTTCCATGGGAACTGTATGTGCTGGTAATCCGCTGATTGTATGAGAGCTGTTTCGGTGTTTTTTAAGTATAACAGTCGTTTGAATCTCTCTCCGGTAATGAAAAAAAAAGGGGTACGACATTTAACGCTGGACCGTCTAAAGACGATTAAGATGATTAAGATAGATTTACCAGCGCAAAAAAGACAGGACATTTAGGAAGGACACACATATGTGTGTCCTTCCTAAATGCATAGCAGCGCACATGGCTAAACATAACATAAACACAACACAAACATAACATAACATAAACACACATAGCAGCGCTATGTGTGTGTGTCCTTCTTAAATGTCCTATCTTTTTTGCGCTGGTAAATCTATCCTAATTATGGTTGTATTGCCCGGGCCATACGCTTTTTTATTATCTAGGGCAAGCAGGTGATTAAGAACACCAGCGTTTCTGATAACGAGTGGCTCGATAGTGGAAATAGTCCGTGGATCTAAGTCCGGCGTGACGCCATCATCTTTTGTGAAGACCGAATGAAAGAATGGGTTATATCTGTTGGCCTTATGAGCTTTTGCAAGTGATGATAGTTGAGTTGTGAGTGTGTTTTTTCGGCGAAAGTGGTTCCAGAACATGTATCCTGTATTCATTACAAAGCTGGGGAGTACATTATTGAAGTAGTGGTGTTTCGCTTTTTTGGATTTTGTTTCAATTTCCTTGCTGCAAGCGCTAGCCTATGTGTGTTAAACGGTTATTGCCGGCTGCCTTATTACCTTTTCGTAATCTTTTCAGTTGGCGTTTTGTAGTAGAGTAGAGTAGATCCTATAACTATGGCACACACGTGTGCATTACTTCAGAAGTAATCCGCGGGTTATTTTTCAATCTATTTTTTTTATTCTACGGGATTAAATTTGTTACACAGTGTGACATTGTCTTTAAAATGCAACTAGACAACATCTACATCAGTAAAAGTATATGATGCCTCCTTCTGCCTCTTTATTTCTTTTTTTCCCCTATTGAAAATCGTGGGTTGGTGGATGCTGGAAATCTTGGTGGACATGGTGGAAGCAATAGTGGACAAGGTGGAAAGAATAGTGGATGTGGTGGAAGCCGTGGTGGTCATGATGGTTGATGATGGCGAGAGTGGAAAAAATGGTGGCAGATGGTGGTGGTGGTGGCGAGCTTCTTTTGGTCTTAAGTTGAAAATTCTGGCTGATGGTGGCGAGCAAAACATGTTTTGGTGGATGACTTGGTGAACAAGCTGGATGACAGTGGCAGGATGGAAGCATGGTGGATGACGGTGGCATGATGGAAGTGAACGTGACATTATGTGAAGTCGCTGTCAGTTCTAATGTTTTCCCCTTGAACGTGCAGAAATATATGCAGTTCAAAGAAGCCAACACCGATCATTAAGCTTTCCAGCACTATTTGTTTTTATTCATGCGGCCCCAATAACCGCCACAAGGTTTGTGGAGCACAGCAGCCGTGAATGTTTACATTTTACGCACGTACTTATCAGGTTTACATTCGCGATCTGCTGCTGCATTTTGATGTTTACAAGTCTAGAAGTGTCGGTGGGAACAGCGACAGTACCTGTGTTACATCGCCGCGCCTTTGCCGAGAGTAAATCAGTCCTTCCAGCGGGGAGACCAGAAAACAGCTTCCTCTTGATACCGCCACGCTTGAAACGCAACTCTGGCAATTCTTGCGCACTCACTTACCTCAGCGGCACTTTAAGGTAATAGTGAAAATGCATGCAAAGCTAAAATCCACAAACTTTTACCTTCGGCCTGCGTCGAGATAAGCCCCACCAAGTATGACTACCACCATCATATTCTACCACCATGATTGCCACCAAAGGTTAGGCATAGCGTAGCGACCGAGTCCGTCTACGTGTTATCGGCGCTTCTGGTTTCAGTATACACGATTCCGGTGAGTACACATGACTTTACAGCACACCTGTGGCATCGGCTAACCTAAATGAAGCATTTTTTTCTTGTGTACAGTGCCCGCACAAGAAGCGATGAGCATAGATGCGACGCGCTTCCAGCAAACGCCTCCGGTCACCAACCGCCGCCGGTCGCACTCGCCGGCGCTTCTCTGACACGTATGCGAGAACATAGACTTGTCAATTCGTACGCCTTACTGAACCAATATGATGGCATATTTTCCCCGCGCACTGCACTTGTTTTTGCCCAGCTGTTATGCAGTTGTAGCTAATGATACAGCGTCAGATCAGTGCGCTGGCACGGCTGCGCTGTACGTTGCGCGAAAAAAAAAAAAAACAACAACATCACAATACTCAATCAATTGTACGCGCGTATTTATCGAATGAGATCAGAGTCGACAGAAAGCCTCTGCACATGTCGCACTTTGGAGAAAGCGAGAAACGGCTATTAAAACTATACTCGCGCTCCTCGCTCCACATGACATATTTCTTTGGAGTTACGTTGTGAATTTTAAAAGAAAGTTAGCGCTGTTGCCATTATCGACGTGCCATTCGTTACCGGCAGCAGTTTGTTTGCGTTTAATGACTACGCAAATTTTAGTAGGATGTGAAGAGCGCGTCTGTCTCCAGTATGAGACATACAAAGCTGAAGTCAAACGGTGTATTAGCATGTTAACTAGTCATTTTGCAAGTCGCTAAGCAAGTGTCAGCGTGGCGTAGACAATACGGAAAAAAAAAAAGTCAGCGTGGCGTAGTGGTAAGGTACTCGGCTCGGGATCCGCAGGTCGGACGTTCGATTCCCGGTGGCGGAAGTTTTTTTTTTTTGCATACGGGTTTTTTTTCTTTTTCTTTTTGTACTAGCGCTTTCTACATCGCCTTCTATACAATTATTTATCTGTGACGGCTAGGCACGATGGTGCCGACGCTGTAGAACCGTTTTACGCTCCGTCATTCTCCAGCATCCATCATACGCCAGCATCCAGCATACACCACGTGCCACCATTTCCAGCACCATAATCCACCATAATGGTGGATGGTGGAATCCACCATTCCTCATGGTGGATGAATTTTCAATAGGGAATCATAGCCAAACGGACATCTCGATTCTTCTAAAGCCATTGACTGCGTTTGTCACCAACCTAATAACTAAAATAAAAAAATATACACTATCGCAGACGAATAAATGCTTGCTTGGGTGCGTGGGTTTTACAGCGAAAGCTGTTATGAGATCATTTCACCGGCCGTTTTTGGCGCCGTAGTTGTTCGCCGCCGCCGCCGCCGGTGTCCGTAACCAGTATCGCTCGAAATAAGAAAAAAAAAACGAAATAAGAAATAAATTCCAGGATGGAACGAGGTTCGAACCTGGGCCCTCTGCGTGGGAGCCCAGTATTCAACCTCTGAGCCATGCCGGTGATTTTTTTTTCTTTAATTCATGGAAATATGACCCGTTATAGCTGTGAACTCACACTACATACTTCATCACATTAGAATTACCTTAACATTCAGAACACCCATATCGTTGCCTACAGTAAGATGCTGTTCAAAAGTCAGGCAAACACACACAAGCGTCCAGAAGTGCAAGCCACTCCGGAACGGGCTTAAAAGTCTCAACAACACTGCGCACTTGAGCAGCTTCTTCTCGGAAGACAGACCTCGTCGATCGTGGTGGCTCGGCGTGCCTGTCGATCATGCGACTTCTCCATAGCGCATAAAGTCCGAATAACAAATAAATCATACGGTGTTTTATTGGGGGGCTCTTTTTGAAAGGGAGGAACCGAATACCATGAGCTGTGATTGGAAGGTCTTTTTTGATTGTTCTCTTTAGAATATCCCAGAAATAAAATGTGTCACGACAATGGATAAAACAATGCTCTATCGTCTCAGGTTGGTCACAGAGTCGACAATTTACAGTCCAGGGCACATATATTGCATTTTGATTGAGCCATTTCTTCACTGGTACAGTGGATGTGTGCAGTTTAAAGAAAAACGTTTTCGCTGCTGGCGATATGCACATCCTACGTACACAGAATAATACATCATGGCCAGGCAAAAGCAAAAATGGCAGCCGGTATACAGGTTCTGGTAAAAGGTTATTCACAAGTGCAGCGGTTAGCGTTGTTCTGTCTATATTATATAAATACTCTAATGTAAATCTGGTTTTCAAAAAGTTGACAGTATCAACAATTCTTTTAAGAAACCCGACAACTGCGATTCCTTGGCAACATTTGTCGTGACATAAAGAAAAGGAAGACGGTAACTCAGATGGTTTCGAAGAACTGCCAACAGAAATGGGTGACAGACGGCTTTAAGATAAAAAAATCGCAACACCAACTGTCGCAGAAACAAATGCACCAGACTGAGGCCGCCCTTCTCAAGTGAAAAAAAGGTTGTCTCTTCACATGGGTTCCCATGAAGAGCCCCAAATAAAACAAGCAAATATCCTATGAAACGCTTGAATGTGCACACGAGAGCAGTGCAATACCTGCAAAACATAGATAAGCTTTGATGCAAGAAATATATTGCACGCTTTAGCTCTTGAAAAAATGGAAAGGTCTCGTCCGTGCCATGTTGACACCTTTCGACGGATATTAGTTATCGTGGACGTCCAATGTGGGCCGCTGTTACGATATTTATCAAGAGGCACACCAAGATACGGCATAGCAGTCGCATTCCAATGGATATTTGAGAACACTGAGGGAGTTTGAGCCCACATTCCCAGCCAGAATCCTCTGCTATTATCAAAATTTATACTGGCTCCAGCGATTTCACAGACGCGTAAAGTAGTGTTTACTGCTTCTTGAACACTAGGTTTATCGATGCAAAAGAAGGCGATTCGTCGGCATAAGCTATAACTTTAATTTCCTCAGCCTCATATCGGTATCCTCTAATGCTAGAATTTAGAAGCACACTTAAACATAGTGGTTCCAGGTATATTGCAAAGAGCAAAGGCGAGAGCGGACACCCCTGACGTACGGATGAATTTAACTCTATTATATCCGAAAGTGTGCGGTTTACAATGAGCCTTGTAGTGCACTTTTTATAACAGAGTGAAATGCCATTGTACAGTACGTCACCCAACTGCAGATGTCTTAGGAGCCTGAACAGAAAAGCATGCTGTACCTTATCAAAGGCTTTAGCGAGGTCTATTTGAAGAAGGGCTACTTGGTCCATACTACCATCGATACATTCAAGGACTGACCGCGCTATATGGATATTTGTTTGTATAGAACGGCCTCGAATTCCACATGTTTGGGGGTCACCTACGCATCTAGTGATCACTGTCTGCAGGCGATTTGTCAGCAATTTCGCAAATATTTTGTAATCAACGTTACATAATGATATAGGCCTATATCCGTTAACTCTCTTTAACGCTTCAGTGTCAGTACTTTTTGGTATTAATGTTGTATGGCCCTGATAGAAAGAAGGAGGAAGCTCACCACGTTCATAGGCCTCCTTAAAAAGTTCCTCAAGAAAAGGAACCAGAAGTTCTTGAAATTTTATGTAAAATTCCGCACTAAGGCCATCTGGGCCAGGAGTTTTGTTTTTCTGCAACGTGCGTATTGCAAACCTTATTTCTTCCCTAGTGATGGGCCCATCAACACTAAGTCTGCCGTCCTCGTGTAAGGGTGGCACAAGCGCATAAAGTGGTCAGCTTTTTCTTCATAATCATCCCGAAGCTCAGCCGCGGTAAATAGTTTTTTATAATACTCTTCGAATGCGGCTCTTATTTGACATGTCTCTGTGCAAATAAAACCACGTGATTCAATTTGCAATATGTGTTTAGAAAGTGCATACCGCTTTTCATCTCCAAGAGCGCTTTTTGTGGGTTCCTCATCAGTGAAACGAGTAACACGTGAACGAACCATTGCTCCTCTATATACTTCTGCATTTTTGTATCTGCGCTCGAACCGAATTTATCTCATCAACGTATAATCCCGGCTCTTACTTTCAAATGCATGGAGCTTATGAAGTAAATCATAAAGATAACGTTTTTCAGCAGTTTTTCTGTGGGTCAACTCGCATGAAATACCAATTGCCTCATACTTAACTTTCTCTTTGAACATTTCCCACTGAGCAAAATTGGCAGCTGTCGACATTGTGTTACCTCACGTAGCAATTCGTTGATTATTTTTTCGAAACATTCTTCACGCAAGAGCTGTACGTTAAGCTTCCATAGTTCCCAGTTTGGAGGAACATTACGAAATTTTGGGGGACCCCATGAAACGGCTACTAAGCAATGGTCTGTAAAAATCACAGTTTCGCCGCAAGGGCGAAGCAATGAATGCGATAGCAAGAAACTAATGCTATACCAATGGATACTCTCAGTTTGAACAGCGCTCCTGTTACAAAGACGACGCCGAAGCAGCGAAGGAAACTAGCGTGCTTCAAGTGTCGAGCTGTGACTTGATAGTTCGCGCTCATCTTCTGTTTGTTCGTTAAGCGGCGTCGTTTAGCTGCGCTCCGTAACATGAGCGCGGACATCACGGTTAAAGCTTGAAACATCCCTCTTGCCCTCACCACGAGAAAACCGCGGGCAGACAGCGGAAGGCCAAGGTTCTCCTTGCGCAAATATAGAAGCGAGCGAGCTCGCCGACGACTTTTAAATGCGCTCGTCGCGCTCCTAGCGCCATCTCGCTGGTAATGAAGAAACGCTTATGAGCGCCGGCCATCTCTGAGTCCGTCCAGCGGCAGAGGGTGTGTATAAAACGCTCGCCGTTAGCTCTGCGGAGGACCTGCGTTCCGTGGCGTAGTGGCTCGCGCCACTCGCTGCGGAGCAAGAGGTCCTTGGTTCGATTCCGCGCTTCGGAAGCATTTTTCTGAATTATTTTTCTTTGGGGCTTTTATATATATGCATAGTTTACATATACGGTGCATGACGGCGACGGGGACGGACATTTTCCAGCTGAGACTCTCCATATAATTGCTATCGCAATAAAATATGGGCTTTACAGCATAGTTATGAATGTTAGACCATAGGTTTATAGATACATACACACGGTCTAGTCGAGCGTGTGAGACACCCTGAAAGTGCGTGAACTTTACCGAGGAGGGCGCATGTGCTCCCACATCTATTAGAGTGTGGTCATTCAGTAATTGCTGCAGTAAAGCCGCACTTGCATCATAACGATTCGTTGTATATGAATGATCTCTAGTGTCACAGACACAATTAAAGTCTCCCAACACTATCAAATTTCTGTCAGTGTTCAGCAGCGAAGCTAAGGAGAGGAAAAAAGCCTTCCTCTCGTTTACTTTTGAGGGAGCATAGACACAGACAAACCTCCAATTATGGGAATGAAAAGAGAGGTCACAACAAATAAGGCGGCCTTCCCCATCAACATGTAGCGACATTAAAGTGTGATTAACCGCTTTCTTACTAATAAAAAACATCCAGCGGAAGCACCACGTGTGTTCCGGGGCGCAGTGACGACACCCGGCATGGAAGCAACAAGAACGAGAAGTGCTTTATTCATGGTCGATTACAGGTATATGTAGCTTTGGTTGACTGACAGATAACGGACACGTGTTACGCTAAACATTACTCAAAAGGGGTTCATCCGGGAGCGCATGCGCAACTTGACGATACATCTTCACCGGGATAATGTTATAAGTTGAGAGTAAGATTTGACACTTGTTTAAAGTCTTTGTTATAATGAAGACGACTTGACTGCTGCCTTTGCCGGGTGGACCGCCTTGGCACCGACTGCGGGGCAGGGAGCAGTTGCCGTTCCATGAAATGACGTCGCAGTTGCGGATGTCTGTGGTGGCAGCGATCTTCCAGGCAACGTCGCCGGAAATACTTCCTCGTCCTCCGAATCGCCTTCACCCAAGTCTGCCTGGAAAGATTCACGTGTGGCTAGAAGGTGCTGCCGCTTGCGTCGGAGTATCTGGTTGTCCTCTGTAGCGACGTGGTAGGACCTCGGTGCCACCAGGTCCATGACTCGAGCCTTTCGGTCCCACGTGCCTCCTTGTATTCTTACTACAGCATCTTTCTGGAGTTCTGGCAGAGGTTTTCTTTTAGCGGCGAAGCTCCTTAAGGCGGCACCCGTTCCCTCGTAGTCGTAGTCGTCGTAGTGCGTAACCAGTCTTACGCTTTGACCCCCGGTGGGAGATTTTTCCTGTGCGTTGTTGAACATAAAAAATTCGCAGCGTGCGCGTTAACTAAAAGCCGACTTCTTCTGTCTCTCATTCCCCATTAGCAGCCATTGGCATGTTCCAGTAGGAAACGTTAGTAGAAGTAGAAGTGTAAGTGTTAGCTAAAAGCCGACTTCTTCTGTCTCTCATTCCCGTTAGCAGCCATTGTTTACCTCCAAGTAGTGCCTGGTGAGATTTCTCCTGTGCGTGATTAAACAATAAAAATTTTGTTCAAAACGCCGTTGATTGATGAAATAAACCAACGAAAAACGCCAGATGTTTTGTAAAAGCAAAACGAAAGAACGCCAGATCTTTCTAAAGCAAAACGAAAAGACGCCAGCTGCTTAACGAAAGACATCAGATGTTTTCTAAAGCATTGGTTTTCTAAACAATGAAATTCACAGCGTACATGTAAAATTAAAGTGAGCTGCAAGTCGTCATAACTCATCGAACCTTTAGTATAAACGCGCCCGATCTCACGTCGGTGATGATGTACTGGGCAGAATTCACGGAAGATTCACGGTTTACCGATGAACATCCGCAGCTTCGCCCACTCATCATCATTCACTCCGTGGATATGCTGTGATTTTTTTTTTCACCCCTTGGTTAAACACCGAACAGCGAGTTTGCAGGTGACGTCTGCGAGAATGGAACGGTATCTGCGTTCCTTGTGTCTTCGTGTTAATTTAGGGGCGAAGCTCCTTAAGGTGGCACCCGTTCATTCCTCGTAGTCGTAGTAGTGCGTAACCAGTCGTAACGCTAGTACCAGATCTTGACCTCCAAGGTGGTGCCGGTGGGAGATTTTTCCTGTGCGTTCTTGAACAATAAAAAATTCGCAGCGTGCGCGTTAAATAAAAGACGAATTCTTCTGTCTCTCATTCCCATTAGCAGCCTTTGGCATGTTCCAGTAGGAAACGTTAGTAGAAGTAGAAGTGTTAGCTAAAAGCCGACTTCTTCTGTCTCGCATTCCCATTAACAGTCATTGTTTACCTCCAAGGTAGTGCCTGGTGAGATTTCTCCTGTGCGTGATTAAACAATAAAAACTTTTGTTCAAAACGCCGTTGATTGATGAAATAAACCAACGAAAGACGCCAGATGTTTTCTAAAAGCAAAACGAAAGAACGCCAGATGTTTCTAAAGCAAAACGAAAAGACGCCAGCTGCTTAACGAAAGACGCCAGATGTTTTCTAAAGCAATGGTTTTCTAAACAATGAAAATTCACAGCGTACATGTAAAATTAAAGTGAGCTGCAAGTCGTCATAACTCATCGAACCTTTAGTATAAACGCGCCCGACCTCACGTCGGTGATGATGTACTGGGCAGACTTCACGGAAGATTCACGGTTTACCGATGAACCTCCGCAGCTTCGCCCACTCATCATCATTCACTCCGTGGATATGCTGTGATTTTTTTAACGATTGCCGAGGTTGGCGCCTAACAGCTTGCTCACTGGGACTCGGCCGGAAGTCTGGCAGCCGAGTACGCAGCCTTCTGCCTTGAAGCAATTCTCCTGGGGAGCGGCCCTCTTCAAGTGGAATCGAACGATAGCACAGTAGCCCGAGCCAGAAGTCCTCCCTCGTTTCACCTGTTTTCTTCATGATCCTTTTGACGATGTGGACGCCCTTCTCGACGAGACCGTTGGACTGCGGGAAACTCGGGCTTGAAGTCGTATCTGTCTGCGAACAGGGTAAATTCATGGGATGAAAACTGCGGACCGTTGTCGGTACATACTTCCATTGGAATTCCGTATCGTGCAAAAATTGCACTAAGTTTACTGATGACAGTTCCTGCTGTTGTGTCAGGTAGCTTCTCGACTTCTGGAAAGTTTGAGAACGCATCGAACACACATATGTAGGAGTCCCCGCCGTACATGAAATGGTCACACCACACGATACCAGGCATGCCCGGGGATCTGTCTAAGTACCATCGGTTGACTGGGCTGCTTATATGCGTATTTTTGACAAACGGCACATGCTTTGACCATATTTTCGATTTCTCCGCTCAGTCCTGGCCAGAAAACCAAGCGACGGGCTCTTTCTTTGCACTTATTTTTGCCTAAGTGTCCTTCGTGAATACGAGTGAGCATTTCAGCTCGCATGGCTTCGGGATAACAACCTTTGGGCCCTTCATCACAATGCCTTGAACTTCGGACAACTCAGGCGAAATTCGTTTCATCGCGCCAGTAATTTCTTCGCCATTTCTAAGGCAGCGCAACACAATTTGCAAGTCTGCATCAGCGGCTGTTGCTTCTGCTAGTCTGCATAACATTTTCTTGCTCACCAATTCTGATGCCACGCCCACTGCATGTACGTCGACGTCATCTGTGAAGTCACCATGCTGGGGGGAGAGCCTGGCGATGACCTGGATAGCAATCTGCCAAGAGCAGTTGTTTCCCTGGGACAAATGGAGAAACATAATCGTATCTTAATAAGCGCAAGAAAAAGCGCTGTAGTCCTTGGCGGCATGTCTGCAATGGCTTTAGAAGAGATAGCTACCAATGGTCTATGATCGGTTTCAATCACGAATTTGCGACCGTAGACAAATGGAAGAATTTTTCACCCCCAAAGGTTATCGCCATTGTCTCTTTTTCTATTTGGGCGTATCTTTGTTCCGCCTCAGTCATTGTTCGTGAAGTATAGGCAACCGGCCGCCAACTGTCTCCATACCGCTGAAGCAGGGCCGAGCCGACCCCATTTCTTGACGCGTCAGAAGAAATCTTGATTTCCCGGGTCGGATCAAATATGGCTAAAAGGGGCGCAGTGCTCAGTATACGGCAGACAGCTTGCCACTCGTTAAAGTGGTTTTCAGACCACTCAAAGATTGTACCCTTCTTCATTAGGCTTCGAAGTAGCGTTGTTCTTTCTGCCAAGTGAGGCCTGTACTTGCCGAAGTAGTTAATTACCCCGAGCATTCTGTGCACGCCAGCTTTGTCGGTTGGCTCAGGCATTTCGCTTAATGGCGATGTCATTGCAGGGTTCGGACCTATTCCCTTTTCGCTAATCAGGTCGCCCAAGAAGTCAATTTGAGTAACCCCGAATGTGCATTTTGCCTTATTGAACGTTAGGCCGGCCTTCTTCGCTAGATCAAGAACCGTACGGAGGCGGTTATCATGTTCTTCTCTCGTGCTCCCCCACACAAGTATGTCGTCGATATATATACGCACACCTGGGGCTTGGTCAAATATTTCATTCATAGTTCTTTGAAATACTTGCGGTGCGGAAGAGATTCCGAAGGGAAGTCTCAAGAACCGATAACGCCCGAAGGGTGTTCCAGTTGTGCATATCTTTGAAGTGGCCTCATCAAGAGGGATCTGATGAAAACCCGAGTACGCGTCAAGGCGGCTAAAAAATTTGGCTCCAGTCAGCTCAGCCTCAATATCTTCTCTTTGCGGTAGCTGATAGTGCTCTCGCTTTACGCATGCGTTAATTCGCCTTGGATCAATGCATATGCGAAGTTTGCCATCCTTTTTTCGTGCTGCGACAAAGGGGCTTACCCAGTCCGTTGGCTCGCTGACTTTAACAATGATGCCTGCGCGTTCCATGCGCTCCAACTCTTCTCGGAGCGGCGCTCGCGCACTGCCAGGGCACCCGTCGCACCGGCTGAATCACCGGCGTTGCTTCCTTCTGCAGGACCATGTGGTACGGGCGGGCCAGGCAGCCGATACCCTGAAACAACTCTGGGAACTCCTTCACAATTTGGTCAGTACTGCTCATGTGAACAGAAGCCACAGTACGCGAGACCAGCCCCAACGCTTCGCTTGCCGATAGCCCCAAGATGGCCTGGTTGCTCTTCCTGACAATGAAAAAGTCGAAGTACTCGCTTCTCTTGTTCACAGCCACTGGTAGTGTCGCTACGCCGACATGGTTGATGACGTTACCACTGTATGAGCGCAGAATAGATGAGCTTGCCTTCAAAGACGTCTTGATCTTCAGCCTTTCAAAAATGGTGCGAGGCAACAGTTCGCCTGGGAGCCCGTGTCCACTTTTAGAGACACCAGTTGGGAAGCGACTTTAACGTCAATAAGCCAATCAGCTTTGTTGCCCACGCCAGCATCGAGAATTTGAAAATCGTCGGGCTCGTCACGCACAGCGCTTACTTGAGGACACTTCTTACTACAACAAGCAGAAAAGTGGTTAGCGCCACGGCACGAGAAACAAGTTTTCCCGAACGCTGGGCACTTGCCTCGTTCGTGGATGCGGTGGCACCTTGA
Organism: Rhipicephalus sanguineus; assembly: GCF_013339695.2. Lineage (NCBI taxonomy): Eukaryota > Metazoa > Arthropoda > Arachnida > Ixodida > Ixodidae > Rhipicephalus > Rhipicephalus sanguineus. The sequence goes on from NW_023614939.1 coordinate 94,179, forward strand.
ACATCTTAATTGCCTCCGTGTTTTGATCTGCGCCACCTCGGTTTCAGGCTGAGCATGACTTTGCTCCGAATTTGGGGAATGTTCTTCGCACGCCAAACATTTTGAATGCTGATGCATTCCGCTTGAGCCCATGCATTGTTTTGCTCGGCACATACTTCCTCCGCCTTACAGATTTCTTCGGCTTTGCGCAATGTAAGGTCCTTAACCTTCAGCATTTTCTTCCGCAATTCCGGATTAATAGTACCGAAAACAATCTGATCCCTGACCATAGAATCAGTAAGGTCCCCGAAATTGCAACTTTGGGCTAGCTTCCTCAGGTTTCGAGCAAAATGTTCAAAAGGCTCTCCCTCGGCTTGAGACCTTATGCGGAAGACATGCCGCTCGTGCACCTCGTTATGTCGACAGTATTCTTCGAACTTTTTCGTCACTCTTCCGCAATCCTCTTTGCTTTCGCTCCCGAAATGAAAAATTGTTGAATACATTTAGGGCGTCCTCTCCGGCAATGGTGAGCAGGAGCGCTGTCTTGGCTGCCTCCGACCTCGGCTCTTTTGCAGTCTGTGTTGCTTGCAGGAACAGCTTGACTCTCTGCTTGAAGAGGGACCAATTCTTCGAGGTACTCCCTGACAGTACCAGTGGCGGCGGCGGCTTCACTAAATCCATATCGTCGGTGCACTGCTAGGCCCCTTCTTTCGATACGTTGCTGCTTGCCCAAACCGATCCCACTTCTGACACCATGTTCCGGGGCGCAGTGACGACACCCGGCATGGAAGCAACAAGAACGAGAAGTGTTTTATTCATGGTCGATTACAGGTATATATAGCTTTGGTTGACTGACAGATAACGGACACGTGTTACGCTAAACATTACTCAAAGGGGTTCATCCGGGAGCGCATGCGCAACTTGACGATACAACGTGCTTGGCTTATGTATACATAATAATCTCGTAAAATTTCGAGTGCAAGGTCGGCATCATTAGCTGACGAAATCTTAGTCTCTTGCACTGCAGCAACGTCAATGTTATACTGCTCAAGCACGTGGCGTAATTGCCACTGACGCCTAACATTTCTCAGGCCACGTACGTTGAGTGTCGCTACGCACGTAGGGAAGGTAAGTGCGGTAGCCGTTTTGCTCACTTAAAGCTTTTGTTGGTCGCCTTTAGCCACAGGGCAACCTGTGGCTTTACCTCCTTTGCACTTTTTAGCAGCACTTTCTTGAGGACGCTGGCATAGGCGGCGCGACCCTCGGTCCCCAAACGAGACGACACGTGGGCCACAAGAGGACATTTGGTCTGTTGCGTCTGACGCACTTGTTCTTGCTTCGTCGCTGAGCGGTGCCGGACGTTTCCTGGTCTGGCTGCTATCCATTGCCTCGTCTTCTCCCTCGTCATCAGGAGGATTTTCTTCAAGTTTTTCTAGGAGTGTTCCCCTGCAGTAATCTCATCGCTGATGTCTTCGCTGATGTCTTTAGCAGCGTTATTGTGGCTGCTGGGCATGGCTTCCATGGACAAGTGTTGATCTTCCTTTATGCGACCTACTGCTTCTCCCGTTGCTTCTTCTGTCGCATCAACTACCTCCGTAGCATCCATGAGATGGTCCAGATGCGGCTCTTCTGCGCTAGATTGGCCAGAACGAAGCTTGCCGGCGTAAGTCGACACGCAGGCATCCGACGAATGACCGAATCGATGGCACTGCATGCACCACGGTGTTTTGCATTGTCGACGGACATGCCCCACTCACTTGCAACGGAGACACAGCGGAGGCCTGCCGGGAATAAGTACTAGGCACTGGTGACCGTAGATAGACATAATATGCGGTATTGAGCTCACAGTGATGGTGTCCTTGAGCTCCAAGGCAACATCCCTATTTGTTGTCATCCAGTGCTCCATACCAGCACACCTCCATGCCTCTCTGTCAACGGACTTCACCACACCGTAAGCTTGGAACGCCTCTTCCACACGCCGTGATTCAAGATGAGGTGGAAGCCATAGAAGCTTTAGCTTAAAGGAGTCCTGACACAAAAATTTTCGCCCCGCGTTTTTTTGCTGCAATGTGTTCCTGGGGGCCTGTTAGTCATAACACGGCACATCGTTTGCTGCAGCGCGCGACAAGTAATTAAGTACAAGCTCCTCATTACCGACACAGCCTCAGTTTCGGTTTGACAGAGCTCCAAAAACGACAAGCCGCCGGGTGGAACTATCACCACCTAGCGAGTGAAACGCTCGGTCACGTGAGCACACAGAACAGTGACGCATTTCCGCGTGGCCTGTCGTCGTTGGGCTCATTGTCGTCTGATGGCGACGATTTTCTTGCGGCGGGGATGAAATTAATTTTCGACGTGGCGAATCACTTCAGGTTTGACCCGCTGGCGAGTAGAGATTCGTCGGGAAGCGCGTCAAAACAGAAATAGCGGCTACGACGTCATCATAACTTGTACCGGCTGCAACGGTTACGTAGGGGAAGTAGGGGGGTCACCTCGGGTCACCTCCGAGGGTGTCAATGCACTAGGTGCGGCCTATAATGCTGGATCGCGCTCGCGAACTTCAAAATTCATATAAAATACCTTCCAAGCTTTATTCGCTGTCGATATTTTGCAGATGGTACATGCACGTACACGGGAATCGATCCAGCAGGCTATCTCGGCCGCGAAATTTTGTGTCAGTACCCCTTTAATGTTCTTGGTCTCCGGGTCTATCACCATGCACTTCCGCCCTTTTACACGGAGCTCACCACGGGTGACAAGTTTCTGTTTCGCCGCGCTGGTTGCACACGTAACCATCCATACGTGGCTCATTTGATATTGTCCCACACCTATGATGTCTGCAGTGGTCACCACTTCGAGCAGCGCGTCACGGAAGTCTGGGGCACGATACGGTCTACCACTCAAGTCGGCATGAAGGAAAACGGAATTCAAAACATTGTTACCGGTTAGTAGACGAGGCAGGATGATTTTGTATAGAATAAGAGAGAGCTGAGCTAGTTGGTAAGTATTCATTCTAAAAAGACAGGGCGTGCAAACACGGACACAAAAGAAGTCAGGACACCACAAACGCGTTTGTGGTGTCCTGACTTCTTTCTTGTGTCCGTGTTTGCACGCCCTGTCTTTTTAGAATGGACGACTTTGTAGCTTGAATCTTCGTCAAGAAACGGGGTTGATGATCCTCGGCCTGTGGCCGATATGCTGTTCCCAGCAGAGAGCATTTCCGAGCACAGCCGTTCGATACGGCTTCTTCTTCTTCCACAATGCTTGAAACTGCTTTGCAAAAAGGTCCTATACAGGCTTCATGTCGGGAAGGAACCACATTAGCATATGCAATATAGCGTGGTAGAAGAGTAGAATAAGCACCGAGCGTCGCACAACGCGTATTCTGTAACCAGGCGTCACACAATGCGAATTGCGCAACGAGTAGGTTGTTGAATGCTTCCAACCCATTACAAGGGCTCTGTCATAATTCTTCGTCGTCATCAGGCACAGCATCAACAAAGTGCGTATAATGCCTTACATGCGTTTAGCAGGTACCACGGCTCTGCGTAGAATGACGAAAAATGGCACAGTGCCTGCTGCCCTACTTCTTAAAAATTACAATGATTTATAGCGTAGTGGGTTCCTCGCAAGTGCACTTGATTGATTGCCAAGGAAGCCCATAAGCGCATGATCCATTTCCTCGGGTCTCAGTAAAGTTCTTCGCCCCCCCCCCCCCGTCTCTCCCACGTCAACGTATGATACAGCATGACGGGAGAGGGAAATAGCGACCGGGTGTCACCCAATGCAAATTACATAACTGGTGGCCGTTTAAAGCTTCCAACCCATTACAAAGGGCTGAGCCATCATTCTTCATCGTCATCAGTCGTCGCGTCAACAAAGTGCACATAATGTCTTACAGACTTGTAGCTGGTGCCTCGCTTCTCCGCAGAATGATGAATAATGGCTTAGTAGGTGCTTCCCAACTTCACAAAAATTGTCATTTATGGCGTAGTGGGTACCTTTCTAGTGTACTTGTATTGTAGCCCCAAGAGAGCTTACAACGGGCTGTAGAAACGCCGCTCTTCCAGCTTTCGCTCTGACTGTGCTGCGGTTTCAGCGCAGGTCTGGCGTGTTTTTGTTTAATAGGTCTCAATTTGTTATTTTCGAACACATCGCGTCAAATATTGTGCCAGTTTCATCAGGAGTGCCCCAGGGTTCCGTTATTGGGCTCTTTATTTCTAGCGTATATTATGGGCATTTATTATGCACATCTTCTTCATGTGTACATTATCACCATCATTATCACCAAGTTTCTTCGTCATATCTTTAATGCGAACTATGGGACACCCAGCAGAGAGCTATTTCTTGAGACTGGCATAATCAAAATCTTCCATTTATACCAATACAGGCTAAGCATTCGTTTTAAAGTTGAAACAAAACGTAATATAAATTACATCCGACATCTCGCCAATTTGGAAGAAAAGAAAACGAGTTACCCTTTTAGGCAACCCGAAAGCTGGTTAGTGCCAACAGCACGTATAAATACCGGGACAGAGCGCCTCCAAGATACACTTCCCTCCCTTCTAAACGCGTACACATCTGCAAACATTGACCTGTTTACCTGTACCCATAAAAAACTTCGTTCTATGCATAAGGATGTACCCCCACATATATTCTATGTTTCGTAAAATTCAAATACGGTATCTCTCCTTCCTCCGTACCTGTATTTTTATTTGTGCTCCTATTTGATACACGATGATCTTCGGAATGTGTTATTATTATTATTACAATTAATATTATTATTACTTTGAGGAAGCAATTGATGCTGTGTGTAGAAAGTGTAGATAACACTCTGTCTGCTCATTTTCTTGTCTGCTTTGATATGCAGTGTCTTTGTTGTTTTTGTTTTTCCTGTTTGGTTTTTTTTTGGTAACATGAAGCTTTGTGTATGCGACGGTTTTGCTTTCAACTGCCTTTTCAACTGCCTTCGCTGCTGCCTCGTACTTAGGGGCTGTGGCTCTGTCAGGCTGTCTATTACAGCTTTTTCTGCAGCTCCCCTGTCCATGTATTTCTTGAGGCAGAAATAAAATTATTATTATTATAATGCATTTGGTTATGCATCCATCTTCGTCGTGTATCATCATCATCAGTGTGGGTTGATCGTGCCTGTTCGCTGCCGGGTCTTCGGGCCAAAAAACGTCTGCCCAACCAAGGCCTCGTACTGCTCACGGCATGACCGAGGACTTTAAGGATTTGCTGGCGAAATGGCATTTCTTGGTGTTAATTTGAAGACCAGCGCCCGCAAGGCATGTCAGGACTTCATCCAAGCGTTGCAGGTGTTGAGAAAACGTTGATGAAAAGACAACAATGTCATCTAGATAGCACAGGCAAGTCTTCCATTTCAGGCCACGCAGCACGGTGTCAATCATACGCTCAAAAGTCGCGGGTGCGTTGCATAGCCCAAAAGGCATCACGTTGAACTCATATAGGCCTTCCGGAGTGGCAAATGCTTTTTCTTTGTCATCTTCGTGCATGGAGATTTGCCAGTAGCCGGAACGCAAGTCGAGGCTCGAAAAGTATTCCGCACCTTGTAAGGAATCAAGAGCGTCGTCAATCCGCGGCATAGGGTATACGTCCTTCCTAGTGATCTTATTGAGCGCCCGGTAATCTACGCAAAAGCGTACAGAACCATCCTTTTTCCGCACCAGAACAACGGGAGAAGACCAAGGGCTGGCTGAGGGGCGGATTATATCCCGTTGCAGCATGTCGGCTACGTTTTCTTCGATGACTTTTCGCTCGGCTAGAGACACGCGGTACGGGCGGCGGTGCACAATCGATGTTCCGTCGGTCTGAATGCGATGTGCTGCAGCAGAAGTTTGGCCCAAGGTGGACGAATAGGCATCGAAAGAGGTTGCGTGCTTGTTCAACAAAGCAACCAGCTGCTGCTTCTGCGAATCTGTCAAGTCACTGCTGATGACTGCTGTAAGGGCGGAGGAGGAAGTAGAGTGGCCTTTGGAGCAGACAGGCGTAAGGGGCACGACGCATACAGGCTCCGGATCGGCAACGCAGGCTACCGTGGTGCCTCGCGGAAGTAAAATCTTTTCCGATGTTGCTTTCGTGGCGGCGACGAGAGCTGAACCATTGTGGAAGCGAACGACACCCGATGCAAGAGCTATGCCTTTACTAAGGCAGCGGGGTGACGGGGTGACCAATACGTCACCAGAGTCGACGTCGTTCGACACAACCGTTACGATTCGCTGCCCGTGGTGGCAGCTCGGTATCTGTAGCAGCGACGAGGCGAAGTGGCTTGTAGATGTCGTCGCCCAGCGAGTAGTCTGTGCCTGTAAGGTGGACGACACGTTGGCCACAACAAATAGCCGCGGAAGCACACGACAGAAAATCCCATCCTAAAATGACTTGGTGAGAGCACGGCTATAGCACAGCGAACTCTATGTGGTGAAGAATGTCATCGATTAGCACGCGGGCAGTACACAGCGCGGAAGGGCGAATTGTGTTCCCCTGGGCTGCAACCAGTGTTGGTCCATCGTAAGGCGTCATCACTTTCCTGAGACGGGCACACAATCAGCACGAAGAACAGAAAACGTAGCACCAGTGTCCACCAAGGCATCGACGTGCACTCTTCAACTATTACAGAAATCATATTGCAAGGGCGCGCTGGAGGAATTTGAGTCCTTGTGTCAATGCAGTTTTTCCTCCAAAAACTGCATCGCTTAGTTTTGCGGACGGTGGTCAGAGGTGAGGGAGGCAGGCCGAAGCGGAGACGAGGAGCGACGGAAGGGCGAAGGTGAACGGCGTCTGGTTGGCCGATAACTATTGCGCCCTTCACTCGATGCGGGCGGAGATGGTGACCGACGCGGAGGTGACGAATAACGGCGGCCTTGTTAAAAGGCTCCTCCGGGGAAGTCACGCTCGCACATGTCATATCCTCGACGGTCGTCTTGCTGGCGCTTGCGGCAAAAGCGTGAGATGTGGCCGCGATAGCCGCAATAATAGCACGTAGGGCGAGATGATCGCCAAGGCGGAGTAGTAGGCAGGGTTTGGGGCACCGGGTGATAGCGCTGTCAGATGGGCAGAGGAGGGCTCAGCCGGCGGTGACGGGAAGCTCGCAGGGGGCGCGGCAGCAACCGACGCGTATGTTGACGGCTGCAACGTCGAGTTGGCGTTGCCTAGAGGTGTGGCAGCAACTTGCGCGAATGTTGGTGGGAGGAGAGAAGCAGCGGGTTGAATGTGCGCCGAGTGAGTCAAGGACGCTAGCTCCTCCCTGATGACATCACGCAAGGCCGTGCCGGAAGGCTGAGTGGAACACAGTTTAGGCACTGAGAATTCCATGGATCGCAATTCGTCACGTATCAGTGCCCTTATCATGCCTCGTAAGTCTGCGTCAGTCGTAGAACGTGTTTCGTCACTGTCCGGTGGCAGGCGAACAGACTCGAGTTCGTCGAGGCGCTGACACATTGTGACAACTTCAGCAACGGTAGCCGGATTCTTGATGGCAAGAGCATTGAATGCGACAGTTGTAATGCCCTTGAGAATGTGGCGTACCCTGTCCGACTCTGACATTGAAGCATTGACACGTCGGCAGAGCGCGAGAACATCCTCGATATAGGACGTGTACGACTCGCTGAGATGTTTTTCCGAGCCTCGAGGGTTTTCTTGGCGAGAGCCGACCGAACGGCCGGTGTGCCAAAGACTTTGCGCAGCTGTTCTTTGAAGGTAGCCCTGTCGGGGATGTCAATCAGGTGGTTAAAGAACCACGTCTTCGCCACACCGGTAAGTTAGAAGGAGACGTGAGTTAGGTTGTAGGTGTCGTCCCACCGATTAGCAGAACTGACACGCTCAAAATCGTCCAGCCAGTCCTCCAAATCTTCTCCGCGCAGACCAGCGAAGAGATGAGGTTGGCGCTGGGGGCTGTTTACGACGTGTGAAGGCGTGGCTTGCGGTGCCAGAGTGGGGATGGTAGCAGCACCGACCTGCTCGTGCTGTGACATATTGCGGGACAGCTGGCGCAAACGGCGACCTGAGCGCAGCTCCAGGAGGTAGATCGGACGAGTAGAGGACGGCGGATCCAGAAGCAACCTCCACCACGTACGAGGTCTTGGTTGGGCAGACTTTTATTTGGCCCGAAGACCTGGCAGCGAACAGGCACGATCAACGCACACTGATGATGATGATACACGAGGAAGATGAGGATGCATAACCAAATGCATTATGATGGTGATAATGTACACATGAAGAAGATGTGCATAATACATGCCCACAATAAGAATGACATAACTACTAATATTAACTGCAAAATAAAGCTATACGTGGATGACTGTACCAATTATAGAGAAATCAGAAATGACCACGATGAATACGCGCTCAACACTTAACACTATTACCGAATGGTTCTCAAAGTGGCAGATGACAATAAACGTAAAAAAATCAGCTTGTATGACGCTGGCGAGGCAAAGGCAACCTTCAAACTTTTACAACACTATAAATGGCACAGCTTTGACCAGAATACACAAAAAATATCTATGCTTAAAAATAACGTAAGACTTAAGGGGGGACGAGCATATTAATTATATTACTTCATCTACTATGCAACATAATATTTTCTTCGCAGATCACTTCATCTGGCACCCTTTTCAACAAAACTCCTATCTTACAAAACATTCGTCAGGCCCGTCCTCGAATATGGAAATACCGTGTGATTTCCTCATACCCGGACTAACGTAAAGAAGATAGAAGCAGCACAAAGGAAGGTCATAAGAATCATCCACAACAAATTTCAACGTGAAAACTCGCCCACTAACCTTCTAGATATTTCTGGACTTCTTATTCTAACTTCTTATTCTAGAAGTACGAGCGAAACAGGCACGTTTAAAATTTCTTTGCCAACTCCTGCATATTTATTTTAAAATAGACATCAATTTATCTTTGCTGCTCACAAACACGAGCTACCAGGCCCAAACTTACGAACACTTTAGTAGAGTACAAATGCAGGAGTTGTGTTTAAATATTCCTTTTTCCGGTTGCCATCCGTGAATAGAATAAGTTAGCGCCTCGCATCATTAATACTGAGTCATTGTCTTAGTTTGAGTCGCAAAAGAAAAAAGACGCCAGGCCTGCGCTGAAACCGCACAGTCACAGCGAAAGCTGGAAGAGCGGCGTTTCTAGAGCCCGTTGTAAGCTATCTTGGGGCTACAATAAGTACACTAGAAAGGTACCCACTACGCCACAAATCACAATTTTTGTGAAGTTGGGAAGCACCTACTAAGCCATTATTTGTCATTCTGCGGAGAAGCGAGACACCAGCTACACGTCTGTAGGCATAATGTGCCCTTTGTTGACGCGACGACTGATGACGATGAATTAGGCTCAGCCCTTTGTAATGGGTTGGAATCGTTAAACGGCCCACCAGTTATGTAATTTGCATTGGGTGACGCCCAATCGCTATTTCCCTCTTCCGTCATGCTGTATAACATACGCTGACGTGGGAGAGAGACGGGGGGGGGGGGCGAAGAACTTTACTGAGACCCCGAGCAAATGGATCATGCGCTTATGGGCTTCCTTGGCAACCAATACAAGTGCACTTGCGAGGAACCCACTACGCTATAAATCATTGTAATTTTACTGACACCCGAGGAAGTGGATCATGCGCTTATGGGCTTCCTTGGCAACCAATACAAGTGCACTTGCGAGGAACCCACTACGCTATAAATCATTGTAATTTTTGAGAAGTAGGGCAACAGGCACTGTGCCATTTTTCGTCATTCTACAGAGAGCCGTGGTACCTGCCAAACGCATGTAAGGCATTATGCGCACTTTGTTGATGCTGTGCCTGATGACGACGAAGAATTATGGCAGAGCCCTGTAATGGGTTGGAAGCAAGGAGGTTTAAACCTTCTTGGTTGGAAGCATTCAACAACCTACTCGTTGCGCAATTCGCATTGTGTGGCGCCTGGTTACAGAATTCGCGTTGTGCGACGCTTGGTGCTTATTTTACTCTTCTACCACACTATATTGCATATGCTAATGTGGTTCCTTCCCGACATGAAGCCTGTATAGGCCCTTTTTGCAAAGCAGTTTCAAGCACCGGCATGGCTCAGAGGTTGAATACTGGGCTCCCACGCAGGGGGCCCAGGTTCGAACCTCGTTCCATCCTTGAATTTTTTCTTATTTCGTTTTTTTTTCTTGTTTCGAGCGATACTGGTTACGGACACCGGCGGCGGCGGTGGCGGCAGCGGCGGCGGCGGCGGCGGCGGCGGCGGACAACTACGGTGCCAAAAACGGCCGGTGAAATGATCTCATAACAGCTTTCGCTGTAAAAGAAAGAGCAGGTCATGTTCAATTTGCCAGTGTCATCATTCAACAAGCATGTACTTGTAGCTTGTGTATGTAGTCGTGTATACAGCTTACATTGTTTATCTGCCATTCATATGTATTCGCATTTCGTTTATTATTATGCCGTGTAAACACCGTATGTATAAAGTGAAAAGTTGATGTGGCGTTTTTTTCTGTATTGCTGATTGGTTAGTATGATGAGCACTCATAGTCTCTCTACATAGTGCCCACCTGCTATGGTCTCAGTAGAGACTGGCAGTATTGTAAATAAATGTTGTAAATATGTAAAGGAAGATACACGAAAAAGAGGTAGAAAATAAACAGAGCAAATCAGGAGAAAAAGAAAGCGAAACAAAGAAAGGGAGAGTAAGGAGCACAGAGATAGACAGAAAAAGAAAGACATCGAAAGAAGCAGGCACGAAAAAGTGATAGTTAAAATTGAGCGCAAGACGGAAAGAGAAAGAAAGGAGAAATAAAGGTAAACAAAGAAACGGAGGGAAAAAGAGAAATAAAGATACAAAGAGCGGGAAAGATAAAAAATAGTTATATGAAGGGAAAGAATGAAACAGAAAGAAACATATACAAAAAAATCACACTTTCGCCGCAAGGAAGAAGCAATGAATGCGATAGCAAGAAACTAATGCTATACGAAGTGAGGCTCGCCAATGGATACTCTCAGTTTGAACAGCGCTCCTGTTACAAAGTCGGCCGAAGCAGCGAAGGAAACTAGCGTGCTTCAAGTGTCGAGCTGTGACACTTGATAGTTCGCGCTCATCTTCTGTTTGTTCGTTTAGCGGCGTCGTTTAGCGGCGCTCCGTAACATGAGCGCGGACATCACGGTTAAAGCTTGAAACATCCCTCTTGCCCTCACCACGAGAAAACCGCGCGAGCAGACAGCGGAAGGCCAAGGTTCTCCTTGCGCAAATATAAGGAGCGAGCGAGCTCGCCGACGACTTTTAAATGCGCTCGTCGCGCTCCTAGTGCCATCTCGCTGGTAATGAAGAAACGCTTATAAGCGTCGGCCATCTCTGAGTCCGTCCAGCGGCAAAGGTGTGTATATAACGCACGCCGTTAGCTATGTGGAGGACCTGCGTTCCGTGCCGTAGTGGATAGCGCCACTCGCTGCGGAGCAAGAGGTCCCTGGTTCGATTCCGCGCTTCGGAAGCATTTTTCTGAATTATTTTTCTTTGGGGCTTTTATATATATACATACTTATACATATACGGTGCATGACGGCGACGGGGGCGGACATTTTCCAGCCGAGACTGTCCATATAATTGCTATCGCAATAAAAGAGACACACGCTTGGTACCTCGAGTGCGAAGCTGCCAACATTTTTGCTAATTAGGAATTTGCTAAATAAGAACTTGCTAATGGTCCAGCCTCGCATCACTAGTGCCCGCATATAAGGGTTTCTTGATCTGCAGAACACGCAGGCTCGTGTTTCACATATGGCTCCAAAAAATGAGTATGGCTCCAAAAAATAAAAATTTAGTTGGAAGTTTGCGCTAAGAAAGAAATTACGCATTGCCAGTTGCCCAAACATGCACATCACACAACTAAGAGACAAACTCAAGGTACAAGCGATACACGTTACACACTTTTATTGGTGAACACGGCATTCGGACGTCTATTAATATAATCGTTTGTGTAGCGCCTCGACATGCAGGCTGTAAGACTTGAGCGTTATAGTTGAAGACCGCGTAAGTTCCATAATAAACTAGACTACTTGTGTCGGGCGCACAATCTCATGAGCAAGCTCTCAACCAATCAGAAATGTTCTGGCGTGGCTTGCGCTGATTGGTGGTTACACGCGTGGGAAGAAAGAAGTGTGCGTCCTTCTCAAGAAAACAGCGAAAACTTCGTCCCGATACAGCTAACAAAACACGAAACAGAGAATAAAAGACTGCGGACAATTAAGATCAACCAATTAGGCAGGGGTCGGAACGAAATGTTTTCTCGTTTGAGTTTTAGTCTCGTTCCACCGCTCCGTTTTTGTTCCTGAAAGAAAATGTTCGGTAACGGTTCATAACGGGTTTTTTATGCAAAAATTTGAGGGTAAGGTAATCATAAAAAACATTGGATTTGTGATGTGATTACTTGCCCTCCTCTTAAGTGAGACAAGGGTAAAACACGTTCTTCAGAGGAGCGGAAGTAATTGTACACTCTAATCACGGTAACATTTACGACGACATAAAAAGATATGTAACTTATAATTTATAAGTTACATGGCTGTTACAGCAACTTTATCTTTGTGTTTTCTTCATTTCCCTCTCTCATAAAGGCTACAGCGACCGTACACCAGAAATTCCTACCAAATAGCACAAACCACTATTAATTTCAAAGTCATAGTATTTATTTTCTCAAAAGACAAATGCGAATTTTTTTAGTGGGCTCAGTGCCTTGTGTCAAGGAAGTGAGCACAATCTCAGAAGCAGCACGTCATTGAGCGTGCTCTCTGCTGTGCGAGACTGCTATTCCGATAACAGGATCGCCAATTCTGCGCGGAACACGCAGCACAGTCACAGCGAAAGCTGCAAGAGCGGACTTTGTAGAGCCCGTTGTAGAGTTTCTTGCGGCAACTAATACAAGTACACATGCAAGGTACCCACTACGCCATAAATCATCGTAATTTTCTAAATTATGAAGTTCCCACTATGTCATTTTTCGTCATCCTTCGGAGAATCGTGGTACCCGCTACACATCTGTGAGGCATTATGTGCATTTTGTGCTGTGGCTGATGATGATGAAAAGATACGGCTGAGCACTTTGCAGTTGGCGGGAAGCAGTGTTGCGGAATGGGCGCCTCCATTCCATTCGAATTCCATTCCGGGGAATTAGAACTTGCCGCAATTCCACCCCTGTAATTCCTCAACTTAGGAAAGGCATCTTGATAGTTTTATCTAGTTAAGAATGAACACCCCTTAAAGCTGATGTCATCAGATGCATTAAGAACTGCAAACCCTATTGCAAAACCCAGCGGCACTGGGTACCAGCGTCCAGTGCCATGCCTGATTATGGGCCCAGCGTCGCGCTGGATACTGGGCCGTTGGGGCGGCGTTTTACTGGGAGGCGCTGGGTACTCAAGTGCAAAACGGCTCTAGAGCGTAAAAACGGCGGTGCTTACGTGCCCTACAAATATATTACTAAAGAAAGTCATATAGGAAGCATTAGTGGAATTAAAAAAAGAAGCCGTATGAAAAAAAAAAAAAAAGCTCCACCACCAGGATTCGAAGTCGCCACCTCTCAATCTCCAAGCGAGTACTCTACCATTGCGCCACGCTGAAACACGTCAACATTGCTGTAAAAGGGCTAGTCAATACAGTAAGACAGCGTTTCGTTTCATATTTCCGTGTCGCGTATACAAGGCAGACGCGATCTTCATTTCCAAATCACGCTTGCTTCTTTATTAGACACAAACAAAGGGTGGCCAGAAACGAATGAAATGCCCAAAATGGGAAGAACGCTAGGTTTCTTTAAGAATTCCCGTTTTAACTCCGAAAAATATCACATGGATCGAGGACCAGCGTACAGTTTGACGGCTGTTACTGCCGATTTTTAACAGCCGTTTCTCGCCCTTGCTAATGACGAACATGCGCAGAAGCTTTATGATAACTCGTTCGATAAACACGCGCCTGCATGAATTCATACTATTTCTCGCGCGAGCGACGATATTACTGGGGCGGGCGTGTCTGTAATCTGACTTGCAGTTCTATCGATAACTACAACTATAAAACCGCTACGCAAAACACATACAATTACTTGAAAAAAGATGCCAGTGTGTTAGTTTACTAACGCGTACCAGCTGACACGTATGTGTTCTGACGTATGAGTCAGAGAAGTACCGGCGAGTGCGGCCTTCTGCTTTCGGTGAGCCTACGTTCGTTGCTGAAAGCGCGTCGCATCGATGGTCATCGCTCCTTGTGCGGACACCGTACACAAGAAAAAATGGTTAATTTAGGTTAACGAATGTCCAGACTTTACTTTACAGAAAATCTTACACGTTGGGATTGCGTGTACTTAAACGAAGAAGCGCCGGTGGCATGTAGACGGACTCGGCCGGTACGCTAGGCCTAACACTCGCTGGGAGCCGCACTGGGTTGGACCGATCTCGGCGCAAATGAGTTGCGATGGTTGAAGTTTCTGCATTTTAGCCTCGAAACCTTTTTAACTGTTACCTAACGTATTGCTGAAGTAAATGCAAGTGCGAGAATTGCCCGAGATGCGTTTCCGGTGTGGCGATATCGAACGACGGCTGTTTTTCTGGCCTCCGTTCGGAGGGATCGCGAAGCCAGAGCTCATTTACTTCTTGCCAACTGCACGGCGATGTAACAATTTGCTCTGTTTGTTCAGACCAATGCCTCCAGACTTATAAACATTAAATATGAAGTCATTACCGCAACACATCACGAATGCAAAACTGATATATATGAGGGGCATGCACGAAATGTGTATTAACTGCTGCTACGTGCTCCGCAAAAATTAACGACTTCATTGGCACTGCATGAATAAAAAAAAAGCGTGGTAGAAAGCAATATTATTACTCTTGGCTGCTTTGGGTTATTAACATATTTGCTCCACATTCGACAGGGAAACAATAAAAGTGACCGTGATTTCACATATATCATATCACGTACGTATATTATGAAAATAGTGCGCATCTCCTCGTCTTTCTCTGCAAAGCTAGAATTTGTGACACATGTTTGGGACCCGTTAGGTTAGCATCTATCGGTACCATCGAATCAGACATTCGATATTCAACGATACCAAAGCATTACCAAAGCGCTCGGCACTGGCAACGATACCAAAGCGCTGGGCACTGGCAGAACAGTGCGGGCTCCAGTATGTGCCAGCGCACGCCAGTGAGAATTCCAGCGTGTCCAGCGCTTCCCAGTGAGCGCCAGCGTCACAGCGGCAAAGCCAGTGGCTCTACCAGTGCGACCCAGCTCTCTCCCAGTGCTTTCACCGACGTCCCAGTGAATTCGAGCGTATACCAGTGTTCCCAGTGCGGTCCAGCGCCAAAAAACGTACTGGTATCACGCTGGGGGTACTGAAGGGCGCTGGTTTTTGCAACATGCTCCGCAAAAATTAACGACGTTATTGGCACTGCATGAAAAAAAAAAAAAGCGCGGTAGAAAGCAAAATGATCAGTGTTGGCTGCTTTGGGTTATTAACATATCTTTCTCCCCATTCGACAGGGAAACATTAAAAGCGACCGTGATTTCACAACACATATATATATATATATATATATATATATATATATATATATATATATATATCATATCACGTATACCATGAAAATAGTGCGCATCTCCTGGTCTTTTCTGCCAAGCTAGAATTTGTGACACATGTTTGGGTCCCGTTCTCATAGCATCTATCGGTACCATCGAATCAGACATTCGATATTCAACGATACCAAAGCATTCCGCCGCGCACGATACTGAAAGCAGCGCGCGGCACTGGCACAGTGCAGGCTCCAGTATGTGCCAGCGCACGCCAGTGAGAATTCCAGCGTCTCCAGCGCTTCCCAGTGAGCACCAGCGTCACAGCGGCAAAGCCAGTGGCTCTACCAGTGCGACCCAGCGCTTTCACAGTGCTTTCACCGGAGTCCCAGTGAATACGAGCGTGTACCAGTGTTCCCAGTGCGGTCCAGCGCCAAGAAGCGTACTGGTATCACGCTGGGGGCACTGGAATGGCGCTGGTTTTTGCAATAGGGAAAGTACGCGAAACACGTTACCAAGGTGGAGGGATAGTAGCTTGGTGACATATCTCGTGCAGTACAACCGCCCTACTAATTCCCATAGGGGCAGTTCTCCCGCTACCTATAGTACTTGCATGGTCAGCATGTTTGAACGAATGATGATGTTTTAATATTGTTTAAGCCTAAATGTGTTAATGCTAAAATGGCGAGATAGCGTATTGTTATGTTGACAAAACTAGTATTCAAGAAGACAAAAGCAGTTTTGCCACGCGTCTGGAGCGGTCGTGATTGAAGATAAAACTACTATTGGTTATGGGGAACAAAACCCACTAGATCTGCTGGTATCAGTTGGAACAGTGCACCGCTCGGGCACCTTGTGCCATTGAATAGAATATAGAACACTGGGCCGCACTGCTCGTCAGCACTCACACTTGTCAAGCGCGCCTAGCAAGCATTGATGGCGTGACGAGAGCGTGTTCGATTATGCGCAGGTGTTCCTTGTCGCAAAGGTTATTTACGTGTAGGAGGTACTAAAGTGCTCATGAGATAAAGATCAGGCTGTGCATACAGTAATCGCCACTTTCGTGTAGGGGTATCAGTGGGAACCAACGAACAGGGGTAATTTGTTTCTCTCTTCAGTATCTGCTGGGATAATGCATTTTTGTGTACACTAACTTATGCCTTGGTTTGTAGTACCGTGCTTGTTGTAATCAGCCAAGCCATTTTAAAATACCGGCTCGGCTAAGCCACAACCTTCCTGACGAAGAGAGGAATGCTCTCATAGATTTGAAGAAGGACCAGACCATCGTAGTCCTACCGGCCGACAAAGGTAACAGCACGGTCGTCATGGATCGCGCTGATTATGAGAAGAGGCAGGAGAACTTCTGAACGGGGAGGCTTACTCCAAGATCAAGAAAGATCCGACTTCACAAACCCAAACCAATCTGAACAAATTTTATCGCAAATCTTCACCAATCATCCCGAATTCAAAAACCTCTAACTGAGGTTGATTTGCAGAAACGGATCCGCCCCGAGTTTGTACGGCCTGCCAAAGGTTCATAAACGGGAATTCCTCTCCGACCCATCGTCGATTTCACCCGCTCCCCCTACAGGCTCTGTCTTCCTATCTTCACAGGGTAATTGTGCCTCTGACCGGGAAGACGGACACACACATCCGCCACTCGGGAATTTCGTAGAACTGGCGTCCAATGTTGCGCTTAAGGAAACCGATCGTATGGTGCCTTTTGACGTGGTTTCCCTTTTCACCAGCGTGCCCGTGCCCCTCGCACTGACTATGACGCGCTGGGCCTCGAAGACGACTCCACTGTGAACGACGGAACTCCACTTTCAGAAGCCAGATATGCCAGCTGTTGGAATTTTGCCTCTCAAGCACTTACTTCTCTCTCAAGAACGTGTTTTACAGACAGACCAGTGGGGCAGCCATGGGGCCTCGATATCGGCAACAGTGGCAGCTCTCGTAATGGAGGATATCGAAAAGCGAGCGCTTGCCGCGTGTGGCCCGAAGCCCAAGTTGTTTGTACGCTACGTAGATGATTGCTTCTGTGTGGTAAAATCCGGCGAGGCCAGCAACCTGCTCGCCCGTTGAACTCCGTGGATCCCCACCTTGAGTTCACAGCGGAAATGGACATCCATTCAACCCTCCCGTTCCTGGATTTGTTGGTGAGAAGACAACGACAGTGCCTCTCTTTCTCCGTCTTCAGGAAACCAACACACAGGGCGCTGCCTCCAATTCAGCTCAAATCCCCGCCTGCCACAAGTTCTCCGTTGTACAAAGCCTCGTGAACAGGGCCGATACAATCCGCTCGTCTCCACGACGGAAGAAGAAGAAAAAGGAAAAAAAATCACAGCATATCCACGGGTGAATGAGGAAGGGCTTGGGCGAAGCAATCCTGAAGCAATCATAGTTACATGGTGAAATCTTCAATGCTTTCTTCCAGCAGTAATCAAAGCGATAGCCCAGTACGTCATCAAAGACGTGACAGACATATATATATATATATATATATATATATATATATATATATTGTCACGTGGTCGTGACGTCGACGAAGACAGCAGTCGGCGTTTGCAGGATGAAACTGTTTATTTGGCCGAACTTGTGGCCGGAAAATCAGAACTAGAACTACAGCAATACACGCTGTACAATGACAGCGGCGAACGGGCGTCGTCCGTCGATCAACTGACAAGCTGTCAAGCGCGTCGGCTTTTATACAGGCGCTATGGAACTTTCCAGCAATATCGCTGGTGGCGGCGTTATCTCTCGACAAAGCGAACATTCGCGTGCGGCGCGCAATCTTGACAAAACGATCTACCAGAATCGTGAAGCTTCTCGAACACTGCTTCGGGGCCAGCGTCGAGCGTTGATAACCGTCCTTGCTGGTCAAACTCGAACACATCAAAATAAAGCAGAAGCGGGCGTGGCAATATATATATATATGGGTATAATACAACGGAGGCGTTGTCAACAGTGTTATAAATATTTATTTCCGCAGCAGTTTCGGGAGGGGGCCTCCCTTCCTCGGGGGATGAGTTAAAACTGACGTCGAAGTTCGGTCTTGCTTCTGCCGCGTCGCTCTCGCCTTCAAGGACATTTCAGAGAGTGGGGAGATTACGAGAAAAAAAAAAAAGCCGGCAGATCCACGCATTGTGGAAATCAATGTAATGCGAAGCAGCCAGCAAAGAGCTGCATACATCGTCTTGTATGTAATAGAGGAAAATGCATGTCATGGTTTTCATGTTAACTCCTATTATTTATGTTCGTCACACAGTAACGTCGCGCAATACCAACTTCAGGGTCGATCAAGCTAGAGAAACGGCCGCCAGCGCACAATGAGCGTGGTACGTAAGTCATGCTGTACATGACATGTGTTTCATGACTTTCATGTTAACTCGTGTTATTTACGTTCGTCACACAGTCACGTCGCAAGTAACCAATTTCGGTGTATATCAAGCTAGCGAAACGGCCGCCAGCGCACCATGAGCGTGGCACGTAAGTCATGCTGTACATGATATGCGTGTCATGATTTTCATGATAACTCGTATTATTTATGTTCGCCACACGGTCACGTCGCGCAATAACAATTTCGGGGTAGATCAAGCTAGCGAAACGGCCGCCAGCGCTTCATGAGCGTGGCACGTAAGTCATGCTGTACATGGCATGCGTTGTCATGATTTTCATGTTAACTCGTATTATTTTATGTTCGTTACACAGTCACGTCACAAGATACCAATTTTGGTGCATATAAATCTAGCGAAATGGCCGCCAGCGCCCCATGAGAGTGGCACGTAAGTCATACTGTACATGACATGCGTGTCATGATTTTCATGTTAACTCGTGTTTTTATGTTCGTCACACAGTCACGTCGCAAGTAACCAATTTCGGTGTATTCCGCTAGCGAAACGGCCGCCAGCCACCATGAGCGTGGCACGTAAGTCATGCTGTACATGACATGCGTGTCAGATTTTCATGTTAACTCCTGTTATTTATGTTCGTCACACAGTCACGTCGCGCAATAACAATTTCGGGGTAGATCAAGCTAGCGAAACGGCCGCCAGCGCTTCATGAGCGTGGCACGTAAGTCATGCTGTACATGGCATGCGTGTCATGATTTTCATGTTAACTCTATTATTTATGTTCGTTACACAGTCACGTCACAAGATACCAATTTTGGTGCATATAAATCTAGCGAAATGGCCGCCAGCGCCCCATGAGAGTGGCACGTAAGTCATACTGTACATGACATGCGTGTCATGATTTTCATGTTAACTCGTGTTTTTATGTTCGTCACACAGTCCGTCGCGCAATACCAATTTCGGCGTAGATCAAGCTAGCGAAACGGCCGCCAGCGCACCATGAGCGTGGCACGTAAGTCATGCTGTACATGACATGCGTGTCATGATTTTCATGTTAACTCGTGTTTATTTTTGTTCGTTACACAGTCACGTCGCAAGATACCAATTTTGGTGTATATAACTATCGAACGGCCGCCAGCGCACCATGAGCGTGGCACGTAAGTCATGCTGTACATGACATGCGTGTCATGATTTTCATGTTAACTCGTGTTATTTATGTTCGCCACACAGTCACGTCGCAAGATACGAATTTTGGTGTTTATCAATCTATCGAACGGCCGCCAGCGTACCATGAGCATAGCATGTAAATCATGCTGTACATGACAAACGTGTCATGATTTTCATGTTATGACTGTCATTTATGTTCGTCAATACAGTCATGTTACGCCATACCATTTTGGTGCACACATTCGATTACCAGCGACCAACACCAGGAAGGCACAAAGTCGTAGGCGGCTAGATATAAGATAATAGATAATAGATAGATGATAGATAGATAGCTAGAATATAGATAGTGATAGATAGATAGATAGATAGATAGATAGATAGATACGCTCACAAGTCCGCAAAGTTCGCTAAGAAATGCTTCGCTTTAAAGAAAAAGGATAGAAGAACCCGACGAAGTCAGAAACGTGGTGTGGGAAAAAAAAAAACGCTAACTGTGTATGGCATGAAGCGTTGAAGGTGTTTACTCGGTTCGCGTCGGGCGCAGGGCCACCCAAAATTGTTTGTCGCGGAGGGCGAGATGAGGCACCTGAGGGAAGAGCGTCCCCTTAATGGGTCGGCATACCGCCTTTAATCTCCGCCCGCTCCCTGTGAATAGGCTCCAAGTGGTAGAGGAGCGTAAGCACTTTACATTGTACAAGTGTGAAACATGAACAAATAAACAAAAAAGGGAGAAAGAAAAGCAAGAAAGTAACACACTGCACTCGTCAGCCAGTCAAGAACAGGCATGGTCCCCAATTATGATTCCGTTGTGCCAAATTCATTTGGCTTATCACTCGGAGGCAGGGAGTCTTCCGGGTCCATTGATGCCGGCTGTTAATGTTCTAAATTTAAAGATAAAATATGCCTCACGTTGTTCGCGCGCGCGCGTGTTTTGGAACCGGACTGTAAAGAGTTACTCGATATTTTTAAAGCTCTGGTAACTCCTTTTACAGTCCGGTAATATATATATATATATATCTATTATATTATACATATATTATATATTCAATACAGCATACCGCACATGTCCACAGATTCACATAGTATTTATATCATTAAATTTACAGTGCCGAACCAACGAAAGTCGTAGCTTCTTTCTTCATTCCTTATTCTATAGGGGTGCGGTGGTTCTTTCCCACAACTATATATATTATTATCTATATATATATAGATATATATATATATATATATATATATATATGATATAGTGCGAGGATTATGATCCGGTGGGAAATGCAGTCGAGAAAGGAAGACAAAACGTACGAAACAAGCTTTACTAACGTTTCGGCAGGAGGGCCTGCCTTCGTCAGAGTCACGAAGGCAGGCCCTCCTGCCGAAACGTTAGTAAAGCTTGTTTCGTACGTTTTGTCTTCCTTTCTCGACTATATATATATATATATATTATATATATATATATCCATCTAGTGGCGATTCACACAAGCGCACTATTGCACACACTTCTAGTGGACCAACGCCATCTAAGAAATGAGACTAGAAATGTTGATGTAGACACAGGTTGTGTACAGCGCCATCTAGAATATCACACAACTGCAGTTTGTATGTACTTCTATGAGACAGCGCCATCTATTATACTGTTCGGGACATACTGCCGGTTGCGCCTTACGCCGGACGTGTGGCAAGGTTAGACTAAGAGGAGCTTCGCCCCTAAATTAATCCGTGATCTCGGCGCCAACGTTCATCCGCAAGGCCCTGCGCAGGAATAAGGGCGCGTTCACACTGAGACATTCGGCGGCGAGAGCGCGCGGAATCCGCTTCAGCGGCAGCGAGATCTGCCGGAAAATCCCTTTCCGCGTCGATCGGTCCTGGACCTATTTTTGCGGCAGCTGCCGCCGGATTATCTCACCGCGAAAAAATCGGAACGCGAGTAGAACATTCGAAAAATGGCGGCGTGCTTGTGATATTGCAGTCGTCAAAGCCCGCAGCAACAGCGAAGTCTTTCGTAATCATCCTGTAGCTCTCGACAAGTGCCAAGTGTTGTCGCGATTATCATCTTTGCAATACACCATCGCGATCTCGCAAAAAGCATTATCTCGGCTCGACCAAGCTTCTCGCGTCTTGCAAATCAGGGCGAACCAACCAGGACTGCTTGCGTCGTTTCTTGTTCGGCGAAAGCATGTTTCTCTCTCGTCAGACATCGCCAGAAAGTTCCTTTCCAGCAGCCCCAGCAGTTCGACGACCCTGCTCCTGTTTATGTGCTTCGCCATAACAAAACGCGTACACAACGCAGAGCGCGTCGATGCCAGCGTTCCTTCGCGCGAAGGGACGATGACAACTAGGCGCCCTAGTTTCGGCGGTGCGGTTGCTAAGCGGTGTCAACAATGTTGAATTTCGGCGGCGTGCGAATTCCGGTCGCTGTGGCCGGCGGATTCCCCAGTCTGAATGAGCCATAAGGGGGGGAGGAGAGAGCCAGCGGCGCCGCCTCAGCGACGCCGCGTGCCGATTCCCTGCATCGCGGGAACCAGCGAAACATTAGCGCGCATTCTGGGAAAGGCGGGGGGCGACGTTGCACAGAAGCAAGCACCCCATCGGCCGTTTTTTCCTCGTCCCAAAGACCGCGCGCCTGCGGAAAAAGCGCAGGGCGTCGTGTATAGGATCGCGTGTTCAGACTGCCCTGCCGCGTACATCGGGGAAACAAAAACTTCCGCGAAAGAATGCAGCGGCATAAGAACGAAGAAGAAGAAACATTTATTTTTGTCATGCCTTGGAGTGGTTAGGGTGGGTGGTGCCCCTCTTCCAGGGCCCCACTGGCTACAGCTGCTCGGCGGGCCTGGTCAAGGGTCGCCAGTTGGCTTCCCATTTTCCAGTTCCGCGAGCCGCGCCTCCCACGACCAATTCAGGGAATCGTTACACAGAACGATCTACGCCAGCTGAACAGCGAAAGGAGTGCAGTAGCGGAACACTGCGAAAAGTTTGACCACCGCATTAGTACTGATGATGCGGTGATCCTGGAACAAGAAGCTGATGGCGCCGGCGACTCCTCCTCGAGTCGTGGCACGTACAGCAAACAGCAGGGAACATCAACCGCACCACGGGGACCTTGCCCCCCCACTATTGTCAAGGTTTGCGGCAACTGTCGGCAAGAAAGCGTATATATATATATAAGCGCCGTGCGCCTCGGGCCGTGTCACTCCTGAAGAAGAAGCCGGTCAGGCTTTGAAATGTCGGGTTTCTAAAAATAAACCTTCTGGTTGGAGATTTCTTTTTTTCGTCTTTAGTCTATTACCCAACCAGGCAGACTTCTGCCGAATGTTTACCTTTAACGTATGTCGAGTTTGTGTGTGTGTGCGTGTGTGAGACCGGGCGAGTAAACATAATGACAAACGAAATAGAGCACGATGAGGATGGGACCCGATATCACTATCGCGTTCAACTCTTAAAGGCGAGGCTTAAGCGTCCCCCCATTTTTTCGCACAATTTCAACATATCATTGCTTTGGAATTCCTGCCTGAGGTACGCGCTAATACTGTACTCTGAGATATGCTCAAATTGCGTGAGCTCAGATGTTCCCGATTGCGACGTTTTGTCGTGAACCAAAAACGATCGGGAACGAAACACGGAACGATTCCGGAACGAAACAATAGTTAAAGTTTCGGTTACGTTTTCGTTCCGGTCTAAAATATCGATTTTTTTTCGTTTTTCGGTTTCTGTTCCGTTCCGACACAGTGCAAGTAAGTACGTGGCTCTGCAAACATTTACTAGCGCTCATATGGCGGCTTAAGTCACACCGCATGGACAGTATTGGTGGCGTGAGGCGATGTTGTTATTGTGTCATGCCTTCGGGCACGGCCTCGTAGTCCAGTACACTACCACGTCAAAGTTTTTCGTAATGCCCGAATTATCCATCGAGAAGCATTCCAATAAGTCCACGTCGGCGTATCGCCGTCCACACCCAAACACGGCCGCCGTGTTAGCATTCTATCTGACGTAGTCAAATATTGTAGCGACGGCGATATGTTCTCAGCAGTCTTGATACGTAGGCGGTCAAGCTGCCTTCCTTCCTCGCGTGCTGTAGATGGTAGGTGACGGTGGGGATTTCTTTCTCAGTGACGTTTGCTACCATGGCGTCGGGCGTCGTTTCATGGCTACTTCTGTAAACTAGCTTGAACGGGGTCATCAGCGTTGTTTCTTGCTCGGCTTAGCAAAGGTCACAATCCCAAGTCCGGTGTTCGATGTCGATGTACATTGTCAGCATGTCAGCGAGGGTTTTATCAGATCCTCGGTGATGCCATTTGTTTGCAGTTGGTAGGTCGTTGTGCATCAAAGATTTGTCTGGCTGTAATGCAAAATTGCTTGTGTTATGTCTGCTCTAAAATGCGTGCCCCTGTCGGTGGTGAAGATTTGGGGCGTAGCAAAGGAGCCCGGTTTTCGACGAAAAGCTTCGCTACCTTGGCGGCAATAGCTCTATGCAGAGCACCGGTTTTGGCGTAGCAGGCATTCTAGAAAAGCATTCGCAAAGATAGCGTTCGTTGTGATGGCCCGTTATTTAGTCCCTTAATGTGGGGCCCTCAAGAGCATAGCATACGACGCGTGCGCAGTGGCCATAGACGTTCACGGAAATGTTTTCGTACGCCTTTCAAAAACTGCCTAGTGGCTGCGACGGTTTACTTGTAACCTGACGTTGACGCCTCAAATGACCCCAGCAAGTTAATCCCGATATGCTGGAAGGGTGGACGAGGTGGATCGATCGACTGAAGAAACCACGCAGGCCTTACTGGCAGTGTCTTGAGTTGCTGACAGTCCCGGCATGCCCTCACTCAATGACTGACGCTGGCGGTACGGCGCGGCGAGTGGTACTTTTATTCTATCCTGGTAACCTGTGTGAAAAACCGAGCCGTCAGGCCGTCGTGCAGGGCCTGCGGAACTTCCGGTCGCAGTGCCCAAGGTATAACGAGGATGCAGTTGGCTCACGCCGGCGAGAAATATTCGGCCAAGCTTCTGAGCGCTGCTTCCTCGATGAATTGTCGGCACTTGTTACCCCAAGAAGCTGTTTTCTTCTAGATTGTCCTGTGGTGGCGGGTCAACAGGGGAGCGAGACAGGTAGTCGTGGACAAAATGCTTGCTTGCGCACTGGAAATCGCGGTGATATAAGAGTCAGGCTCCATCATGCGAGGCGACCTGAAGGGTTCTTTCCGTTTCTTAGCCAGGACAAAGCGTGGTGGTCGCTCACGACCTTCAAGGTTCATTCACTGAAGACAGCGCTGAAAACACAGAACCAAGGAAAAGGACAGGTCTTCGTCTCTGTGTTTTCAGCGCTCTGGTTTCATTGAATGTACCAAACCAACTAGTCCAAAAGCATGTTCTCTTGGACCTTGAAGGACCTGCTTTCAGGTAGGCGCTAAACATTGATGTAGCCTAATGATTGCACGGCACTGCTTTTCTCTTAGTCGTACAATCTGCTTCCGCCTTTGATAGTGACCGGCTAGCATAGCCCTTTATTTGTTCCTTCTTTCTACTAACACAATGCCGACGTCTACATTACTTGCATCAGTGTGGTTTTCGGCCTGTGCGTCATCGTCGACGCGTGGAAGCATCGGCGGTTCCTGCAGAGAATTTTTAACACGAAAGTGTTAAAAATGCTGGGATTCACCAAACCTTCACTGACGCACTTCCATCACGGATATGACGTTGTAAAATGTACACTAACAGACGAGAAAAAGAACTAGAAGGAAATGTTCCGTCACCGGGAATTGAACCCACCACCCCTCGC